>NW_006160193.1:0-13467 GCF_000334495.1 Tupaia belangeri chinensis | reverse complement strand
GAAGAAGGGCTGGTCGGCGGACAGAAACCAGGTGGAAGTCGATGGACTCCTTTCCAGAGTCTTCTCAAAGTAAGGCTTCCCCTGGGCAGTCCCCTCAGCCCAACCCTTGGCCCCATTTCTGGGGCATGGAAACCCTCTTTCCTCGTTGCCCCCAGTGTGGGGAGCTGATTGTCTCTGAAGCTAGCTCACTAGACACCGAAGTGGAACACAGGCCCCGCTCATTCATGTCTTGGCAAGGTAGCTGTGGCCAGTGATGATGCCCCGGCCCAGAGCTGGCTCTGAGAAGCCACGGGGTCATCTGGTTAGGGCAGAACTGGAGCCGTGCGGTGCCAGGGCTAGGTGGCCCCAGCCGAGATGGTCATCTGGCCATCCTTACTGCGGGCCACACGTGCTGCAAAGCCAGGAGGTCGGCCCCTCTGCCCTGCGTCTCGCCAACACTGGCCCCTCAGGACCGACCTCCCTTTCCTCTGCTTCCCTCTGGGCCAGATCCCCCCTGTTGTTCTCTTTAGAGCATTCTGGTCTCCCACCAGCCATGTGTTGTAGACATTTGTCTCCGAGGAAACTGGGGTCTGATTCACTGGGTGTTGGTGTCCGGGTTTAACTCCCTGCCCTGATTTCCAATGTCCGGATGGGCCACTTGACAGTCAAGAATGTGTCCTTTTCCTTCTCCTCCTCCCCACGACCCCTCTGTTCCTGACAGACATTTGAACCCTTCAGAGTTTTTGTCTTTAGGCTTAGCATTGCTGTTGTCTGGGACATGAGGGCCGAGCTGTCTGGGACTTCTGCAGGGTGTCTGCCCTGTAGCCCCCAAATAGTAAGTTGAGGAACCCCGCCCCTACTCACCTGAAAGGGCCTGTGGTGGACACAGAGTCCTTGTGAACAGACAGGAACATGGGTGTCTTCCAGGCAGAGAACACAGACTCAGAGCAGGAAGTGAGTGAGGCCGTCTGGAGGAGAGAAGACGGTTAGGTGGGTGCTGGCGGCCCATCTAACACACGCGTTCTCCTCTAGGGGAGGGAAGTGGGGCCTGCTGGGCCCTTCACTTGACACACTTTTACAAAGTGTTTATGACATGCTGGGTGCTAGGGACAGACGGTGAGAGCAGGTAGTGTCCATCCTCCAGGAGCCTGTGGTCCAGTGGAGAAGCCACTGTCACTCAGTCACTGAATAACTGCAACCAAATGAAAGTTCCCGGGCAGTGTGGGACCTGGGGTCCTGAACTAGCCTGGGAGGGCAAGCGGATGTTGATGATGACCGAGTGTGAGCAGGGACAAACAGGGTGACAGGACGGTGGTGAGGAGGACGCCTGGACCACGGGCAGGCACAAAGGCCCTGGGGCAGGCGTCAGCTCCCTGAGTGTGCCAGGCCTGCTGCTGCCGGGGGACAGCGTAGTGTAGGCATGGGCTGGCGAAGGCTGACAAGGATGGGTTCCAGGGTGTCTGGGTAAAACTGGCATGCCAGCTTGGACAGGGAAGGGCTGGGGACGAGGGTGAGGACGGTGTCAGAATGATCCCCAGATACTGCCACCGCCTACAAAGGGAGAGAGAGGGAGGGCAGATTTGGAGAAGGACGAACCTGCCTTTAGCCTGGACTCTGTTGAATGTGAGTTTCTCCTGAGGGCTTCAGGTCTGGTTGGGAGTGGCTGCTGGGTCCAGCCTGGGTCTGGAGCTCAGGGGAGGGGTCTGGGCTGGACATGAACTAGACACAAAGTCTCGTGATGCTTTGAGCTTGGTGAGGGAGATGGCTACAGTTGAGTATGTGCAACCTTTCCTGGGGGCAACAATTCAAAGAGGTCCCAAGCTCAACCTTGGGCCTCCATGAGCTGTTGGCAGGAAGGTGTGAGCCTCTCTGCACCATGGGTTCCCGCAGACAACACCTGTCTGTATTCCTCCTGTTCCCTCACTCTCAGCGGGAAGGTAGGCATCAGCCATGTCCCTGCCTTGCAAAGGAGGAGCCAGGTGCAGGGAGCTGGGGCGGCTCGTCTAAATCCCAGTGCTGGGACGATGTGGAGGTTCGGCCGAAGCCCCCTGCTATTTCCAGACCTGATGATCTCTCCAGGATCCCATAGGCCTCATACTTCTCTCTAGGAAGGGTGTGAAAAGCTATAGTGTGTGCACGTGTGCATACGCATATGTGTGTGTGTGCATGTATGTACGCACACATATGTGCATGGCATAGCGGCAGGTCCCCTTGACCCCTTTCGGCCACTCCTCGGCTAGGAGAGTTTGCATGAGCACCAGAAGCCCAGCTGTGCTATGCAGGCGTGGGAATGGAGACCAGGCAGCAGTGGAGGGGGTTTGGACACAGCGGGCGAAGAAAGGCTGGTCGGTTGGGGGCAGAAACCAGGCGAGAGCGGTCAGTGAGCACAGGAGGCACTCATGAGTGCCGAGCTGCAAACACGACTGGGAGCTTGCCAGCGACGCAGTGGACAGCAAAGTCCTGCTCCTTCACGGAGGAGGGGCCGTGGGGAAAGGAAGAAAGACTCTGAAGGCCCACCTGGCTCAGGTTGAGGAAATTCTACTGGGGGTCGGAGGGCAAGAGTCCGAGTCATCATTTAAAAAAAAAATTGCCAGAGGACTTCACTTGGTGGAGAGAGGCAGGTGGCGGGAGAGGGTGAGGAAGCACCCCCATGGGCATGGTCACACCGCAATCCACTCTCCCCCTTTCTTCTTCCTTTCAGGACTTTGGGCACACATGCTCACATGCCTGGTGTGTTTTTCAAGCCACTGGGTCCAGGACTTAAACCTGGACCAGTCAGCTGGCCCAAATCACTCATTCATTTTTTAAAAAATAATTATTTATTTACTTACTTTCATTTGTTATTACTATTTTTTAATTTTACCAGACAGAAACCGAGAGAAAGGGAAAGTGAGAAAGCAAGGTGCCAGATCTGGGCTTCGAACCATAGTCAACCAAGTGGGACTTCATCCCCTTTAGCCACCATACCACCTGCTGACCCTGAAATCACTCATTCTTTAAAAACACTATCAAGTGTGTGTCCAGGGCTGGTGATTCAGTGGGAAAGAGCCAGACATGCTCTCCTTGTCCCCAGAGGTGCACTCTCTGGCTGAACTGTCCCACTTAGGCACCTCAGCCCCCCTGTGTACCCCGTCCCCCATTTCCACATGGACAATGCCAGTCACACAGACAGGTCAGATCCTCAGGCATGGTCACTGGGGGAGGTCCAGTGCTTCCTGATTGACCTCAGTCCTGGGTCTATCTGGAGGCGTGTCCCAGGTCTGGCCTGGCCAGCCCAGCTGGGTCCTAATCGCTTACTAATGGCTGTAAACACTGTACTCATTTTGAAAACAAAATCCAGGGCTGTTCTCTTTCAGTTTTTCTGTGCCAGAGAACAGGCAGGGTAAGGACCTGGAGGGCCTGGGAGCTGAGGCGCCCCAAGCGTGCCTTGGGTTAGGACATCTACGTGGGGGAGCTGCTGTGTCCACTCTGGGCCCCTCTGGCTTCTCCTTGCCCTGGAGCTGGGACCCCCCGGGGAGCTGCACTAGGGACTCTTTGCTTCCCTTCGCCTTTGGCCCATGGGGGCACCAGAGGGAGAGTGGGGGAGGAAGGAGAGTGAGGCTGGGCCTCGGCTCCCCCAGTCTGACCTTTCGGGGCTTCTGGGGGCTGGGAAGGAATGGACTTAGAGCTGCGACGTTCCTTAGGGCCCTGACTGGGGGCAAGCTGGCCTCTTCCTCATGTCCCTCTGTTGGTGACGCCTGTAAACCGACCCTGATCCACCTGTCTTGCCTCCCTAGGCTCTTGCTGAGACCCCTGATATGTAAGTTCCAGCAGATGTAAGAGGATGATTCGGAACCGAGGGAGGCAGTGGGGTGCAGGGGTGCAGGGGGCTCAGGTGGGTGGTTGTTAGGAGTGGCTGCTCTGGGTGGTCTGGGTCCCAGGTCCCTGCCTTAGGGCTCTCGAGGCTGTGGCCCCCGCAGAATGCAGTGTCGCTGTCTCAGGGCCAAGTTTTGCCTCGAATGGAGCCCCAGATGCCGTAGCCAACAGTGGGGTTCAGGGCACACTACCCCAAACATGGCACCTTGGTGTCTGCACCTGGGGTGCTGTCAAGCTGGAGAGCTGTGAGAATCCGCAGGCACTGAAGGACTCGGGCCCTGAAGCAGTGCGTAAGACCTTATGGGAGAGGTGCCCTGCGGTGCCATGGGAGAGGGCATCCCTAACTCTGAAGGCGTGGGGACACAGAGAGGAAACTGACCAACGGCCGTGGTTGAGCCCCATTCGCTACCTTGGCTTGCGCCCTCCTGTCCTCTTCTCCACAACTTTCCACTCTTCATTCAACCCGGCATAAGAGCATGTGGATTTAACGGCTCCCTCTCCTTCTGAAGGCTCTGTGTCACCTAGAACATCTGTTCGGGGGCCAGACAGTGGCACAGCAGTAAAATGTGATGCTCTGCATGGGAGGGTTCCAGGTTTGCACCCAGAGACCTCCCTGAGTGCAGCGCACATGCGTGTGCCTCTGAGCCAGGGCTGGCTGGGTGAGGGAGGACTGGAGCCTCAAGACCTTGATGGGGTGCTGTCTCTCTTTCTCTCTCGCTCTCTTGGTCATGGAACAAAATATGCAAATAATCTTCAAAAAATTTAAATGATCATTAAATAAACATATATGTTTTTCTCCTATTAATCTTCAGGGGCCCCAACCAAGAGCTTGGAAGAGTGGGACGAGATGTTTTTCCTCCCCTGCCCTGACCAGCGTCCCATAGTTCAGGGCTGTGAATCAGAGCCGGAAGCATTTCCCAAAGCAGGCATGAAGACAGATGGAAAATAACCTGAAACATGCAGTGGCGGGTCCTGACTGGGCCAAGGAGAAGGTCTCAAGGTGGGGGTGGAGGCTCCTTGTATCCGCCAAGGGCAATACAAGTCTCCCTGATGCTCTGCATGGGAGGGTTCCAGGTTTGCACCCAGAGACCTCCCTGAGTGCAGCGCACATGCGTGTGCCTCTGAGCCAGGGCTGGCTGGGTGAGGGAGGACTGGAGCCTCAAGACCTTGATGGGGTGCTGTCTCTCTTTCTCTCTCGCTCTCTTGGTCATGGAACAAAATAAGCAAATAATCTTCAAAAAATTTAAATGATCATTAAATAAACATATATGTTTTTCTCCTATTAATCTTCAGGGGCCCCAACCAAGAGCTTGGAAGAGTGGGACGAGATGTTTTTCCTCCCCTGCCCTGACCAGCGTCCCATAGTTCAGGGCTGTGAATCAGAGCCGGAAGCATTTCCCAAAGCAGGCATGAAGACAGATGGAAAATAACCTGAAACATGCAGTGGCGGGTCCTGACTGGGCCAAGGAGAAGGTCTCAAGGTGGGGGTGGAGGCTCCTTGTATCCGCCAAGGGCAATACAAGTCTCCCCTTGCGCCAAGGGGGAGGCTCGGAGCCTTGGCCAGACTCCAGCGTTACTTACGTTCAATTGCATTTAGTCTTTACAGTTATCTTTTATCTTCAATGACAACACTCATTTTCATGTAAGTTGGTGATAGGAAGCTACAGTTCCAGAGTAGGTCAATATTAAGAAAGGGCTGTATGGGACCAGCAGTTAGCATAACGGCTATGTCGCTGGACTCCCATGTAGTCGACTGCAGTTCGAGTCCCGGACCTGGTGGCTTAAACTCACGCCAGGCACGTGTGCGTGCGTGCCCAAGATCCCAAGAGGAGAATGGAGGAGAAGGGATTGCGGCGTGACCATCTCCCCTGGGGGGTGATTTCTCGCTTTCTGTCTCTCTGTCTCTCTCTGTCTGTCTGGCGAGCGTACGCACCCTATAGCGAAAACCTCTTAAAAAAAGAAAAAAGAAAGAAAGAAAAAAAAGAAAAGGGCAGGTACGGGTGACAGGGACATGGCAGAACTGTGGACATGACAGTGGAAGTGGAGGACACCGCCCGAGCCTCTGGCTGAAACTGCAGCATGAGCAGGGAGGTCCCGCCCGGCTGTTAGGCAGGTGGACTCCTGAATCTTAACCCGAGCCCCCTCATGCGGATTTCTGGTCAACCTCCCTTTTCTCAACTGTTTGGGGAGGGTCGGTACACGGGCAGGGCCTGCTATGGTTTTACGTGCATCATCCTACTGAGGGCTGCTGTGAGGACAGCTGAGTCGATGTGTGTCAGATCAGACCAGCCGAGGCTTTCCAACCCCGACTGGACAGCGGGGCGGGCATTGCTGGAACACCAGCCTCTGAGCCAGGGAACCCTGGAGACTGGGCAGCGACTTCAGCTGGAGGGCGGCTGTTCTGCCTTTGTCTTTGCAGTCCTCTCTTGGGGATGGCTGTGTGTGTGCCTGTGCGTGTAGGGCAGGTGTGCACGTGTGCCCATGACACGCACCCTCCTCAGGTGGGAGCACCTGCCTGCTCATCTCCCGCAAGCCCAGTCCGGAGCCTGCTACTTGCTTTGAGCATCCTAAACTCTTGAGCAGCAGTCGCTGAGTAACTGAGTAAATCCCTCAGGCCACCCAGCAAGCTGGCGTCAAGGCCAGAGCTGGAAAGAACCACGGTGTCCTGAATCCCTTCCCCTGACACCTCCAGGATAAGTGTTTTCCTCTAAAATCCAATTTGGATGTCACTGAGTCAGGAGGCCGTTTACAGTCACAAAGGTAAACTGTTTGGGGCAGGGCGGGGCGGGGAGATGGTGACTCAGACCGGATCGGCCTCAGCAGAAGCCAGGCCTGAGCACAGAGAGCCCAAAGAGTCTTTTCTCCATCCCTGAAAAGGAGGCCGGAGCTGTCTGTGGGAGAAGGAAGGGGATCTGGGAAGTCCATCTCTGTTCTTGGAACTGCTAAAGGGACTCAAATCGGAAACTCTGATTCAGTCTCAGACGTGCATGTGGGCCTTCCAGCATTTGGACACTTTTCAGGCCTGGGATGTTCTGGAAACATTTACTGGGGGCGTAAGGGGAAGCCTGAGAGGCAGAAGCCCTTGGCCATCCTGCTTTCCTGTGGGGAGGACCAGACCTGCCTGTCTGACTGCTCACCCCGAGACACCCAGGCTTAGTTTATTCTTTATCTTTTTCCTGTTCACTATGGTTAGATTATTCTGTTTGGCACGTTTGTTTTTCCCTCACATTGGGTTTTACAGTTCTAATAAATATGCAGCTTTATCTGACATCCAAACACCACTCCTTCCCCTCAAAAAAATATTTCCCTTTTTAAAAATACAATCATATCAAAGAACATTTAAAACAATATTAAAATCTCTCTGAGTTTTATCCCCAAGTTTTTATCATTCAAAAAAGAAAATTACTCGACAGACAAGGTGCCGGGTCCAGGACTTGAACCACAGTCAGTCATGTGGGATCCAGCTGCCTTCACCACCACACCGACAGCTGGTCTGCATAGCTCTTCCGTATCCCCCATCTGGTCATCCGGGACACCATATTAAGAGAACTTTCCTATGTTGTTCCATGGCTGTCATCATGATACTTTACAGAACGGAGTTTGTTCTGGTATTTGTTACAGCATTCCGGTCATGCTGGTGCACACCTGTTCCCCAAGGACGTCCCCACTGTCCCACCTCTCCGAGCCTTGCTCCAGCTGCCCTCTGCCTGAAGGCCCTTCCCCACTTCTGCTGTCACTGACCCTCCCAAAGCCTCCAAAGCCTCTTCTGCGTGCCCTGAGATGCCAAGTTCCGTGTGTCCACCTGGCTATGCCGCAGCCCCTGGTTACCCCACTTAACACCGATGTGGGCGTTGCCCTAAAGGCGTCTTATGGGAACGATGAAAGGCTGCCATTGGCTGACATTCGGGGAGGGAGGTTAGCCTTGGTACCTGGATGGGCCCCATTCCGCCCGCTGACAGGACTTAGCCACAGCTCTGAGGTTCCCTGGGACAAGGACATTGCTGTGGACGATGGCTTCGCTCCGTGACCGCAGTTCTAGCCTCTGTCTGCTCCTGCCCGCTATTCCCAACAATCACAGAAGCCAGCTCCTTACAACACGCCTCTCTCTCCTCTTCACACGTTAGTTCTCTCAGAGAAGGAGGGTGCCTCTCCCCAGAGGGGGTCCTCAGGCCATGGCCCACTCGTCCCAGCCATCCCAGAGCAGGGCACACACAGGCACGCCTGGCTCAGGGAGGTTCTGGGCTGGGAACCCCGGAGCCTTCCCCTGTGGGTCCAGTGGCACTGCCGCTGCCTACCACCTGCCCCCTACAACAAGCCTCTTACTCCCTGCTGGTTCTGTTCTCCGGTCAAACCCTGACTGACCGATACCCCCGTGAGCAGTGTGTCCTTGCCCTCCTCTGGCCCTTCTGCTGCCTACGTGACATTTATTGGGTTGTCGGAAAAGTCCTGATGCATTTTTGCATAGAAAAGAACATCATGGGAACCAGCAGTTAGCGTAATGGCTATGTCACAACTCCAACTTAGTCGACCGCGGTTTGCGTCCCAGACCTGGTGGCTTAGAACTCACGCCGGGCGCGTGCGTGTGCGTGCCCAAGATCCCGAGAGGAGAATGGAGGAGAAGGGATTGTGGCGTGACCATCCACCCTGGGGGGTGATTTCTTGCTTTTTGTCTCTCTGTCTCTCTCTGTCTGTCTGGTGAGCGCACGCGCCCTATAGCGAAAACCTCTTCAAAAAAAAAAGAAAAGCACATCATACATCATGATTTCCCAATGACCCAATACTACAGGGCATGGCTACTAGAAGACCTTAGGTTGTCTCTTCTTTTCTTGTCAGACGCTTGGCATTTAGTAGGTGTTCAGTACATGATCTTTGATTGACTGATAGAAGGCAGGGTGGGGCCCAGCAGGTGGCATGGCAGTTAAGGCACTGGACTCCCCCATAACTGACTGCAGTTCGAGTCCTAGACCTGGTAGCTCAAAAATCACGCTGAGGGTGTGTGCATGCATGCCCAAAATCACAAGAGGAGGATGGAGGAGAAGGGATTGCGGTGTGGCCACCCCTCCTCCCCCTAGGGATGATTTTTCCCTTTCCCTTTCTCTGCCTCTGTTTTTCTCTCTGACAAGCACATGCACCCTATGGTAAAAATCTCTTAAAAAGAAAAGAAAGAAAGACTAAGAAGGTAAGTGATCCTCATTTCTTCTTAATGATTGTGGCACTGAGAGGAATGCTCGACACATCTTTTTCTAAATTTTGCCACAGGGCAGGTGCGTTTGTCAGCGACAGTGAGAGGGCAAGTGAGAACGCACATGCCTTCAGAGGGGGCGCGGTGGCCATGCCTTCTACTCCATTCTCCTGGGACTCTGGGCACACACATGCCTGGTGTGAGTTTCAGGTTGCCAGGTCCAGGACTCGAAACGTGGTCGGCCGTATGGGAGTCCAGCGCTTTAACCATTGCACCACCTGCTGACCCCGCTGACGTATCTTAAGTATTCCATAAATGTCTGTCTTTTCTTCCTCTCTGCTCTCTATCAGGCTCCTTTTTACAACTTTGTTTAGTTCTTTCAGAGAAAGAGGGTGCCTCTCCCTAGAGGGGGGTCCTCTGAGCCATTCCAGAGCAGGGCACACACACCTGCAAGCAGTTTTATTCGAGGAAAGGGTTCTAGTGCTTAAATAGAAAATGTTCAGGGACCAGCAGGTGGTTACATTGGTTGACTTCCATGTGGTTGACTGCAGTTCAAGCCCGGGACCTATGGCTTAACTCATGCTGGGCACGTGTGTACAAGCCCAAAATCCCAAGAGGAGGATGAAGGAGGAGATATTGAGGTATGGGGTGATTTCTCACTTTCTCTCTGTCTCATGAGCACACACACCCTACAGCAAAAATCTCTCTCTCTAAAAAAGAAAAGAAAAAGAACATGTCCAGCCCTCCTCTCTCTCTTTTACAGAATAAACAGGCCCAGAGATATGCTGGGATGTCTAAAGCCACACACAGAGACGTGTCAGCCTAGAACAAGAGCCACATGCTTGCCTACGTCCTGCTGGAGTGGCCTCTAGGGACATGACCAGGGCCAGAGGGGCTCACAGGCTGGGGCTGGTGTGGGAGCCCTTGGGGGCATGCGACTGGGAGCACAGAGTGTCGTACCAGGCTTTTCCTCCTCCCTGCAGCCCTCTCCATTCACCCCTACAGAGTCCTAGACTACTCTGGTCGGATGGGCTCGTGGGCATGATTCCATCAGACCCCCTCATGTTGTGGAAGGGGGCACTAAGGCCCGGAGACAGGGAGCACCTGCCGGGACACAGGTCACAGCTGACTGCGGCCAAGCTCAACCTCGAAGCCGGGCCCTGGAACCCCAGTGCCCAGGCCCCCATTCCCTTTATCACTCCACTGTCTCTGGGAGTGCGCCCTCTGCTGGCGGAAGGCAGGGCTGGGTATTAATATGACCTGATTGTCAAAACCAGAACCTCCTTATTTTTTTTTTTTCTTTTCAGAGAGAGATTTTTGCCGTAGCTCATGTGCACTTGCCAGAGAGACAGAAAGTGAAAAATCATACTCTGGGGGGATGGCCATGCTGCAATCCCTTCTCCTCCATTCTCCTCTCACGATTTCGGGCACACAATCACACACACCCAGCATGTTTTTTATTTTGTTTTGTTTTGTTTTGTTTTTGAGAGGTTTTTGCTATAGGGCGCGTGCGCTCGCCAGGCAGACAGAGAGACAGGAAGCGAGAAATCACCCCCCAGGAGGGATGGCCACGCCGCAATCCCTTCAGGATCTTGGGCATGCATGCACACGCGCCCGGTGTGAGTTTCAGCCGCTGGGTCCGGGACGCGAACCATGGTTGACTACATGGGAGTCCAGCGACACAGCCATTACGTTAACTGCTGGTCCCCCCAGCATGAGTTTTAAGTCACTGGGTCTGGGACTCAAACCATGGTTAACTACATGGGAATCCAGTGCTGTAACCATTAGACATCTGCTGGTCCCCAAACCAGAGCCTCCTACCCCAGGCCTGTGCAGAGGTGCGAAGGGCCTTCACCCAAAGCGTTCGAAGCTGTGGGCGTCCTCTCCACTCCGTGCCTGCCCAGGATTCCTGCCAAGAGCACGCAGTTGACCTGTAGCTGGAGGAAACGCGAGTCTGTGCCAAGGCCCGAAGCCACATAGAGAGGAGGGCTGCAGGCCAGGAGGGAGAGCGTCTTCCAGAAACGCGATTCCTCAGGAGCTGCTCAGGCTGGGCAGTGTGGGGCTGGCGTGCCTATAAAGTCTGCTTCTCCTGTGACCCCCTCCAGCCCCGACAGGGTCCCCAGTGGCCCAGGGGCCGCACAGGCCCTGCGGAGCAGGAGGAGAGGCTGACAGCCGGGGCCCCCTGCCTGCTGCAGGCCTGGCTCCTCCACCATGTGCAAGCGTGTGCCGTGGCCGTCTTCCCACCCAGCTGGGCTCTCGCAGCCAAAGGAAGAGGACACGGTGTACAGAGCCTGAGCTAGCCGCGGGGAAAGGACTCCTTCACGTCCACAAGTGGTTTGGGCCCTGCCCAGCTGTTATGCAGGAGGGGTGCTGAGTCCCCACTATGGGCGGTGGGGCTTGGTCCCTGCGCTGGGTAATATCTGGGGCTGAGGGCTTCTCATGATGTGCTCTAGCTCCTAGGGACCTGTCCAGGGCCCTGCACTCCTGGGCGTGGTCCTCCTGCCTGCTCCCTCACTCACCCATTCATCCTACACACGCACAGCCCCCATTTGCCCGCCAGGATCAGTGTGACGTGCAGCAGCCAGGGGCCCAGACATGGTGGGCAGGACACCGAGGACTGGGACATCAAGCAACATCCTCCCCCATCCTTCAAACGCCATCTCAACTGTCACCCCCTCCGAGAAGCCTTCCCAATCTCCCAGCCAGCAGAGACCCTCCCTTGTCTGAGACCGCGGCAGGGTAGGAGGAGTATTGCAGGGATCAGAGCCCTGGTAGCCAGGGAGCCCTGGGCGGTGCCTCCCATCTCCGGGTCTTCCTGTCCCCGTGGGGAGGAGAGGTGGAATGGATGACCTGGGAGACAGCACACTGCGTCCCCACAGAGTGAGGGGCGGTGAGCTCCCTGTGCCTGGTGAGCAGAGGCAAGGGGGCAGCGTAGAGTCCTCAGGTCAGCCTTCAGGGTGGTGGGATGGGTCCTCTGGGCAAGTTCCCCTTCACAGGCATGGCCCGACGCCACCGCTGCCCTGCTCCCTGCAGCCTCAGCGTCCTGGGTCCCAGCCTGGCCCTGTCAGGTCTGCCCACAGCTCTGCCCGAGTCAAGGCCTCACCCTGGCCACGTGACCTCTGCCCTCTGTCCAGTTCCACTGTGGGAGGCAGAGTCCCTTGGAGCGTAGGAGTCCACCCTCAGCATTCCAGAGTGCCAGGCTGTGCCAGTGTGCTGCCTTTTCTGGAAAGAGCAGTGAGGGAAGCTCACGTCGTTTTGTTTGCTTGCTTTTTACCATAGGGTGCGTGCACTTGCTGGAGAAAGGTAGAGAGAGGCAGAGAGGAGAAAAGCGAGAAACCCCCCAGGGGGGATGGCCACGCCGCAATGCCTCCTCCTCCATTCTGCTCTCAGGATTTTCACACACACACACGTGTCTAGCATGATTTTTAAGCCACCGGGTCCAGGACTCAAACCTTGCAGCCCACCATGTGGGAGTCCAGCATGTTAATCTCCACGCCACCTGAAGCACGCACCTCAAAGCTGATCGTCAGAGCAATGGGCCCAGGACCTCTCAGTACTGGAGAAGCAGGGCAGACAGGAAAGGTCAGGCGCTGAGCCCCAAGACAAGCGTTCCCATCACGCCTGGATGCAGGAGCCAGGTGAGCACAGGGCACGCCTTGGCTTTGCCTCCACTCGCTGGAAGACCTTGGGCAAGGGACTCGGCTTCTTGGTAAAATAGGGACAATCGCCCCCAATTAGGAAGCCCTGAGGACTGGTGACAATGTGTGAAGTGCCTGTAGCATATTTTCATTTCTTTGATTTTGTTTCCACATTTCTAAGCCCTTCCAGATGACCCTCTGCGAGGGAGGGCTCTTCTCATCACCCCCACTGACAGATGAGCAACGGAGGCCCTGCAAACAAGGTCAGAGCTGGGTTCTGGGTGCCGGCGGGTGGGAGTGGGATGCTGATTCTGCTTCCAGCTTTTCATTATGGGAGAAATTTGAAAAGCATCAGAGCTAGACTAGCATCATGCCCCGTCATGATTTATTCATTCCTTTCACCCTCTTCCAGGTGTCACCAATTCAGCCAATCTCCTGCGCCCCAGCCCTCCTGCATTACTGGAAGCAAATTCTCCAAGTCTATCCTTTACCCCGTAAGTACTTCAGCACGCATCTTGAAAGGCTAAGCTCTCGGGTTTCCGAAAGCATAACACACAAGCGTTACCACACCTAAAGAAACCAACAGTCCCCTGGGAGTGTCACCTTGCCAGGCAATTCGCCCGGTTCTACGGCCTCATACATTCATGCTGTTTTGCACAGCTGATGCTCTTTATCATCCTTTGTGAGGGGCCCTCCACAAAAACCCCCAAGAGAAGGGTTGGGAGAGTCCAGACGGGTGAGCACAGGGCGATGCGGGAAGGCGGTGTGTCCAAGGAGGGTGCCCCGTCTTGTCTGTGGCTGCAAATCGCTCCC
>NW_006160192.1:1373502-1455367 GCF_000334495.1 Tupaia belangeri chinensis | reverse complement strand
ATGGAATGTTTAAACAAATACTAGAATGTGGTTCTATTGAATGAAATAAGTCTAAATATACTGATAAGAAAAGATTTCTAAAACCTGTTCTAAAAAATAAAAGCAAAAATTTGAATTATATGTCAAATATAAAGCTGCTTATATTTTCTGTGTATGTTCATATTATATCTGTATACACACACTCGTATACAGATATGCATATTTTAGACTTAGATGAGCACAAACCATATCGATTACAGTTTATACTTGCAGATCAGCCTTTATTTCTTGTTTGAGCTTTTATCAAAACAATTTATCCCTGTATTTTTTATGTTCTATTTTTAAACGGACTGCAAGAAAAGAAAAGGAAAATGGTCTTCGGTAAGTTTCTTGAATAATTACTTCATTTTTTTTTCTGAAATGAGGATATAAGAGTAACATACAAAAAAATTTCAATAATGAAATTCCTTCAAAATTATTTTACGAAACTGGATATATATTTCTATTTATTTGTATATATTCCTTCAAATAATGTGATGATTTTTTTCTATAATAATGTATCATTGCTAGTCAGTTGAATTTGCTTAAAAAAAAAAAAAAACTGGAGCTAGGAAATCAACAGATGCAGATGTTAGCATCTGACAGTCTTTAGTCCTTTTTCTGCTGTGCCTGGAATCAATGAGCCAATGTTTCTGCCTTGTTATGCTCACCACTCAGCTCAGCAGGGATGTTTCAAGAATACATCAAGAAAGAAGGATTTCTTTGCATTTAGTTTAACCTACCACTCTCTTTCATTAGATAAGTAAGGCAATGGTTTCTAAACCTGTTTTGACAAATAGAATCATCTGGACAATACCTTTAAAATATAGATCTCTGGAAATTCTGATCCAGTAAGGTATTATTGATTTAGCAGTAGGTGTGTGTGTGTGTGTGTGTGTGTGTGTGTGTGTGTGTCTGTGTGTGTGACTTTATATGTTGATGCGTGTGTTTAAGATAAAGCCATGCCTATGCTTAAAAACCTCTCAAATATTTTTGATAATATGCCATATTTTCAAATTATCAATGTGTTTTGTTGAAATATTAAACAGCATGGACTAAGTGGTCCTATTTGTCTTCAAAGTTAATAAATGCCACTGTTTAAGAGTGTGATAGAAGGCTGTGCTTTTGAGATATATGGAGACCTATACATCGGTAATCCCCAAATTGTATGCCCTCAAAATGATCCCTTGAAGTTCCCACCACCATCACACTGGTTTGTGTGAATGTGACCTATTAAGATGAGGACTTAGAGTACCCCAAAGAAGCATAGATATCCACAGGGAAGACAGCCTGACAAAAACAGCCAGACGAAGACAGAAGACAGAGGTACAAATTACAATTAGACTGTTACCAATCAAAGACTATCAGGGACTTCTGGAGCTGGACATGGTCAGGAAGATCCTCCACTAGCGATCTGAAAGTGGCGTGACCTGGTAATCACCTTGATTTCAGATGTCCACCCTACAGAACTGGGGAAATCCATTTCCGTTGTTTGTGGTACTTTGTTACCAAAGTTTAGAAAACTGATACAGTAGTTGAATGGATTATGATAGCATTTAGGAATAGAATAGACTAGAACTAGAAAAAGAAACAAAAGGAAAGTTAAAGTGATCTTTTTTACATCTCCTTCTTTTATTTTCTTATTTCTAGTGTCTTTAACTCAAAATAGTCCATATGCCATAGCAGTTTATTTTGAGGTAGTAGGTTCTAAATTCCTTCAATATTCTTCCTAGAGATTTCTTACAATTTATAATCAATTTCTGAATACTAGTGACCTGTAAAAACAAATATTTATATTTTAATACTAGTAATATAAGTGAATAGACCTGGAAGTTATTAAATATTTATACAATTGTAAATGTTTTGTCATTTATTAAATATACATCAAGCTCTAACTCGACAATATTTACTGACAATATCTTCATATTTTTAAAGCAATCAAAAATTCTGACATGCAAAAAGTAAACTTTGGGAAAATTATAAATTATATAATATTTGTAAATTGGTTTACAAAAGTTAAATGATCTATATCTATATATTTATTTTGTTGATGTCTAAAGAAGTACATTTGTAGTTAGCTATTATTTGTTTGACATAATATTTTTAGATTCAGCTCTGATGTTTGGTTTTCAAACAGTCTTGAGCTGGATATTTAGCTTACTTTTTCATTGAAAAATAAAATTCATTATAGGGGCCAGCAGATGGCATAGCAGTTACGTTGCTGGACTCCCATGTGGTGAATGCAGTTCGAGTCACAGATCCAGGGGCTTGAAAATCATACTGAGCACGTGTGCGTGTGTGCCCAAGATTTTGGGAGAATGAAGAAGGGATTGTGGTGTGGTCATCCCTCCTGGAGGGGGTGATTTCTCACTTTCCCTCTCTGCCTACCTCTCATTCCAGAGAACACATATGCCCTAAGGCAAAATCCTCTTCAAAATTTTCACTATAAATTGTTTTTGTATCTTTAAAAAAAAAACTACATAGTAAAAAAGAGAAATTTTTAAGAACTACTAATTTTCTAAACTTACTCAAGAGAAAATCATATTTTAATGAAATT
This sequence comes from Tupaia belangeri chinensis, assembly GCF_000334495.1. Lineage (NCBI taxonomy): Eukaryota > Metazoa > Chordata > Mammalia > Scandentia > Tupaiidae > Tupaia > Tupaia belangeri. The sequence goes on along the minus strand of NW_006160192.1, from coordinate 1,452,792 downwards.
TGTTTCTTCCTGTCTGCATAATGAGGAAAAATAGAGCACGAGAATTTATTAGAAATCTTGCACTGTTGTTTATTTCCATATAACACTTTTAACACCTACTTTCATGCTTCAGTGATAATTTCACACATCATGTTAGTATAGTGTCAATGAGAGAATAATGAAATAAATTATTATTCAAAGGTGCAATTCAAGTAAGGAATCAAGAACTCTGCAAATTAAGAAAACTGATGAAAGCAGTCACAGTGGCACGTGCCTGCAGCTCCAGTTATTCAGAAGGCTGAAGCAGAATTGCAAGCTTAAGGGTATGGGCAACACAGTGAGGTCCGTATGAAAATACCAGGTATGGTGGTGTGCACCTGTGGTTCCACCTACTTGGAAGGCTGAGTCAGGATGATTGTGACACACCAAAACCCTGTCTAAAAAAATAATAAAAACAAAAATAAACACACACACACACAAAAACATCTGAAAAGAAGAAAACAAGAGAAAAAGGAAAAAGAAAATCTAATGGAATATAATCCTTGGCTGCTGCTAGATAGTATTAACTTTAAACATGTGCAATGGGAAGGAGATATTGAACCCTTAGGAACTCAAAAGATTTCCTGGGAGGCAGCACCTAGGAAAGGAGGAGAACAGAAGCAGATCTGGGGAAGGAGTGCAGTCTCAGTGTGGTGCTGACGTGGCAACTTCTCTGCCAGACCAAGGGGTGTTCTGTGGACCAAAGATTGCATCAACAGCAAAGATTTCTGCTTGTTGGGTGAAAATGCCAAAGCCCTTTAACCTCTCTCTTGCAAACTACTAAATAGTCATTGTACATCACCTTTTTAAAAGAGATTTTTGCTATAGGGAGCATGCACTTGCTGGAGAGACAGAGACAGAAAGCAAGAAATCATGCCCTAGTGAAGTAGTCAGAACACATACTATTTCTGCTTGTTGGGCAAAAATGCCAAAGCCCTTTAACCTCTCCCTTGCAAATTACTAAGTAGTCATTGTACATCACTTTTTTTAAAAAAAGAGATTTTTGCTATAGGGAGCATGCACTTGCTGGAGAGACAGAGAGACAGAAAGCAAGAAATTATCCCCCAGAAGGATGGTCATGCCACAATCTCTTCTCTCTCATTCTCTTGGGATTTTAGACATGCATGAACACATGCCCAATGTGAGTCTGAAATCACTGGCTCTGGGACTCAAACTACAGTCAGCCATGTGTGAGTCCAGTACCTCAACCACTATACCACCTGCTGGCCCCAATGTACTTCAGTTTTCTGTCAATATTTTAATCTAGTTTTTGTACTAGTTTAATCTCCAGCCTCAAAAAATGAGATTAAAAATATGTTTTCTTTTCTGTTTCCCCCAGTTCTTCTTTTAGCTTATTTTTTCTTGCTTTATAATTATTGAATATATTTAGCATTCAATTTAAATTTGACTACTGCCCATTTTGTTAATTCTCCTTGTATTTTATTATTAGGGTGATTTTTTTAGATTAAAAGAGGTTTACCTAAACTGTCATGCCCATATGAGTTAATATTTTACCATTTGGGGTAAAACATAGAACGATACGGGTCCTTTCATCCCTCTGCTTTATCTTATTGTAGACACAATACTGCATGTACACATAGTATACCATTATTTTAAACCATATTTTTCTGCACCAATATCTGTCTTCTCTTCTTCTGAAATTCCAGTGCCAGAAGTATTACATAGGTTGATATTATCTCAGAGACCACTAAGACTGTTCATTTGCTTTCTTTTCTTTTTTCTCTCAGTTTTTCAGCCTGGATTATTTTTACTGGTATATCATGAAGTTCACTGATTTTTTTCTCTGTGATTGCCTTCCTGTTATGCAACCCAGTTAGTGTAAATTGTTATTTCAGATTGATGTGGAGCAACCTGGAATTTGTGAGCAACCTTGAAGCAACCCAGGGCTGATAGCTGCCTGGGCTTTCTGTTTCCCCACAGGGAACAGAAAGGGGCCGTTTGGTCCCTTCCCTTATCTATTGAGCAGCCAGAGGCCTGAGCAGGATGAATTCCCTGCTTCTCTCCCAGCTGGCTCTGTATTAGGGTGGACACCGAGCAACTTCTCTGATAGGACACTCCAAGCGTTCTGAAGCTGCCCCTCCCCAATTCACCCATAAAGACTATGTCCAACTCTCAACCAAGGCCAGAGATTCAGAGTACTAACTCCTCCATGTCTGCTAACTTAATGAAGAGTTCTCCTTTCTCTCTTGAGTGCTGCTTTTTGTTCCTCAGCATCTGTTTTTCTGCCACAAGATATGTTTTCCAGTTATGAGTACTTGATTTAAAAAAAAAAAAAATTCTATTTCTCTTTCAATATGTATCTTTTCATTCATATGAAGACTCTTTACTCTTATCCAAAAAAACATGGTTAAAGTTACTTGAAGATTCCTAGCTGATAAGTCTCAAACCCAGTGTACCATGGGGCTAAGATTCGTTGACTTGGGGGACTTGAAAAACATTCATTTTTAATAAGCATTTCAGTTATTCTGATGCAAGTGATATAGTATCTGAAGAAAATAAATAGCACAGAGCACAAGGGGGAAACTCCAGTTACAGCTTATTGAAATAATTCATCTTTCTTAAAAAAAAAAAAAAAAAAAAAAGAGGTTGAAGGGCCTCTCCATTGTGCTGCGATAATTTTTCTGGACTCACACAGGAAACTTCTTAGGTTCACATTTAGGAACCTTTCTGAGCATGTCTGACATACATGCATGAGCATGATTCTTCTGCTCTGTAGGAATTAGCAAGGAAAATGGTTTCATGAGATACAATCTTATCCTGGTAAAAATGCTGTAAACTTTGTTGAAATGGTAACAGAAGATTTAGACTATTACATAGTCTTAGCTGATAAAGCAGCAGTACTATTAGAGGAGGTTGACTCTATTGAGAGATTTGCTATAGGGCGCATGTACTCACTGGAAAGACAGAGAGAGAGAAAGTGAGAAATCACCCCCTGGAAGGATGGTCATGGTGCAATTCCTTCTCCTCCCATTCTCCTCTCGAGATTTTGGGCACACATGCACACATGCCAGGTGTGAGTTTTAAGTCTGGGACTCAAACCACTGTTGACTACATGGTAATTATGCCATCTAATGGTCCCCTATGGAGAATTATATCATGAAAAAAGAGTCTGTCAGTGTGGATAACTTCATCACTGACTTATCTTAAGAAAGTTGCCACAGCCACCCCAACTTTTAGAAACCACTACTCTGATCAGTCAGCAGCCATCAACATTGAGGCAACACCCTCCATCAGCAGAAATATTATAAACACTGTAGGGTGATATGCACAATATACCTGTATTTAGACTGAGCTAGTTTTAACCTAATGAATATCTTCTGTAGAAAAACTCTAATAAAATTAATAAGGAAGAAAGAAATGTTAAGAGAATTACTAAAATGAAAAAAAAGTAAGAACATGGTTTTATTTTATTTCATACATTAAAAACAATTTCTAAGGACCAGCAGTTAGCGTACTAGCTATGTCACTGGACTCCCATGTAGTGGACTGCGGTTCGCATCCCGGACCCGGTGGCTTAAAACTCACACCGGGCACGTGTGTGTGCATGCCCAAGATCCCAAGAGGAGAACGGAGGAGAAGGGATTGTGGCGTGACCATCCCCTCTCGGGGGTGATTTCTCACTTTCTGTCTCTCTGTCTCTCTGGCAAGTACATGCGCCCTATAGCATAAACCTCTCCAAAAAAAAAAATTCTAGTTTGAGTTATTCATTTCAGTAATTATAACACTTATTAATAACCTTAAGTAATGAAGAAAATGCATACAAAAATTACACTGTACTTTTTTCTTACAAAATTATAAAACAAAGAAACAAGATCCTTTATCAATTCTCATTTTTAAAATGCAAACTAATTCTGTTATCCACTCTAATCTCTTTTATTTTTTTAGCTTTCACGTTTGTGAGGTATAGATAGATATTCACCAGTGTAACTGAGATTCCTCAATACATCTCCTCTGAAGGAACAGCTAGCTCTTCTCACCAGACATTTTCCATCTTCCTGAAGCTACTAATCCATGAAGAATTATTCTACCACAAATCCTGCTAATTCTCCAGGCAGAAAAATAACACACAGTACCATTATTTTGTCATAACAAAAAGTCATTTAGTTTACTCAGGAGATAAATATTTATTTAGTCTCTACTTTATGTGAGCACTGTGTTAAACTCTGAGAAGGCAGTGGTGAAAAAAACAAGTCATAAACTTAGACTTTAAAAATATCTTTATTCTTTCCACAATCTATGAGTATATAGCATGTATATACAAGGTACTGCACTGTGTGTATGTGTATATTCAGATATTTCAATTTATATTTATTTTTCTGTGAAATGAGTTGACGGGCTTAAGCTTTTGGGTAAACAACAGATTTATCTTAATTTCTATAGTAATCCTCTGTGCATTTATGTTTATTTTATCAGTAATGAATACCTTTTCTTCCATATGGAAAGCATACATTTTTGTTTTATATTATAGTGATTAATCTATTGTCTAGGTATCTGGATTTTTTTTCTCTTTAACTAATATGGTCACTAAAATGTGGACTACTATTCTTAAACAAAAGTTTCCATTATATACCCTGACACTTTTTGTACTTAAAAATACCTGTAATGAAATAGCCGATCCATGAAAGCAGATGGAAAATAACTGTTTCAGATCCTAGTCACACATTCTGAAATATGTGGAAGGGCTGGTAAAAGAAGCTAATAAAGACAGAAGCTATGAAGAGGGAAATAAGGAAGAAGTAAAAAGAATTTCAAGGGGCCTTATAATAGCATACCTTAAAAAGCAATTTGTCTGCATTAATACCCTTGTGAGAGGGAGGGACTAGCCCAGAAGTGCAAAAACCCAACCCTTCTTTAACACAGAGCATGGAACTGAGGTTACAATGACTTTTGGCGGAAGTCCTCCTAGAATGTTTTCCGAGATGAAAGGAAGACAAAGCTACACACAAAAATTACACTGACTTTCACATGAAGCAATTTTCTCTACGAGCACAAAGAAGGAAGCACTTCCTAATGACTTGCTCATAAAGCTAATTTGGCTTCTCCCACTCTACTCTAAAAATCTCTATATAACCATGCCTGCAGATCCAACAAACTGAGACATCAGGTATATTTTTTAAAGTGTAGTAAGAAAACATGTAAACAACATGGTAAACTTACTACTACATAGAGACATTTTTCTGTGGAATAGAACAAAGTTATGTTCATCATTTTGTCATGAAAACAATATTGCAGTAAAGTAATAACCTTTATGAAAGAAGGTCATGAAGCGAAACTATTGCGAATTGGGAGGCAAATGACAAAATAAAAGAATGTGAAAAATGAGCTAGAAGATAACAAAAACGAATTAACAAGTATGGACATCAATACGTGCCATAATCCGATTCTCAAAATGAAATAAAACAAATCCTAAAGTAATATAGTCCTAAAGCATATGTTATGTGCAAACATATTCATTGAGTGTGCTATTTCAGGGAATCAAGAGCTAGCAAAAAGATAATGAGGCAGAGAAGAGAGACAACCAAAGTAGCAAAAGGCTTTACCAACTGGCAAAAGCATTGGCATAAACACTCTGGTGGTTTTCTGAAAGAACACCTTTCTAAAGACCTTAAAAAGATCTTTAAATGTATCTCTAAATGAACCTCATACCCTGAGGTTAAAGAAGAATTATCTTTAGGTTCCTGTATCTCATGAGTCAAAGTTTGCCATGTAAGTCTTTGACTGGCTCCAATCGGCCAGTGTCAATACAGTAAGGATGGCATCATCAGCCCTGCAAGGTCAGTGTTAAACTCTGAGAAGGCAGTGGCGAAAAAAACAAGTCATAAACTTAGACTTTAAAAATATCTTTATTCTTTCCACAATCTTTGAGTATATAGCATGTATATACAAGGTACTGCACTGTGTGTATGTGTATATTCAGATATTTCAATTTATATTTATTTTTCTGTGAAATGAATTGACGGGCTTAAGCTTTTGGGTAAACTACAGATTTATCTTAATTTCTATAGTAATCCTCTGTGCATTTATGTTTATTTTATCAGTAATGAATACCTTTTCTTCCATATGGAAAGCATACATTTTTGTTTTATATTATAGTGATTAATCTATTGTCTAGGTGTCTGGATTTTTTTTCTCTTTAACTAATATGGTCACTAAAATGTGGACTACCTACCTGCCCAACTGTCACCTGCAGGCTTATGGACCTGGTTTAGTATCCTTGGGTTCTAAGCACTCCCTCCTATTCTCATGGCTCAGCAGTATCTCAAAAACCCTGGAGCTGAAGATGAAAGGGCAGGTGAAAAAGGTATCATGCTACACACCTCTCAGCATTTTTTTCCATATAACTGGGAGGGCCTAAGAACAATAACCAAAGCAGGACCCCTGGGCTCGGGAGGCTGTAGAAGCAACAACATAATGCTTGCATGCTGAATGAGAGAGCTCGTCCTAGGAGTACTGTAGCTTCCAGGCTTGCAAGTTCACAGGTCCAGAGTGGTGCATAAACAGAATCCAGTGTGCTATGATGGAGCAGGGTGCAGATAAAGTAAGAAATGGAAATGATACAACTAGAAACACATTTGAATGCAAGGGAGAAAGAATGAGGAAAGTAAGGTAAGTTTGCCATTACCCTTAATTATGATAGAAGATAAGAAATGTCTCACGTATATATCATACACACACACACACACACACACACACACACACATACACACAGATATTCAACAAAGTAACAGTAGAAGTATAGTTCATATTGTAAATTTAAATACCAAGAAAAAGTATAAAATTTATTAAATTTCAATGGTATAGGAGAGAGATGGAAAGAGGAGAAATAATTATTCATGTCAACAAAAATGAAAGAAATTTACATGCTAAAAGCAATGTAGGGATATGTCCAAAGCCCCAAAGTAGCTGGACCTAAAAGAGAATTCAGGTCTTCTGAGTATTTATCTCCTGACTCAACTAAAAGAGTTTACTATGACACATTAATGGTACTCTATGTTATTTTTCTGCCTAGAGAATTAGCAGGGTTTGTGGTAGAATAATTCTTCATGCCTTGGTAGCTTCAGGAAGATGGAACATGTCTGGCGAGAAAAGCTATTCCTTCAGAGGCGATGTATTGGAGAATCTCAGTTACAGGGATGACTATCTATACCTCACAGAAATTAAAGCTGGACAAAATAAGGGCGATTAGCATGGACAATGAGATTTAGCTTGCATTTTTAAAACGGGAAGCGGTGAAGCATCTTGTTTCTATGTGTTATAAGTTCTTAAATAGTGCCTAGAGCAGCACTATTCTAAAATGCTCAAGAAGCTGATAATAGTGCATGAAACGCTTTCAGCTATAAACAACAGGATACATGAACACTGCACAGACAAACACATGCCTGTGTGAACACAAACATATCTTCACATAGGCATACAAGTAGATACACCTTAAAATGAGGTAGTACGAGATGGCATGCACACTTTGTATTTTTATTTTATTTTATTTCTTCCATGAATAAGAGAAACATTGCCTCCCAAAGAGTCTTGACACAGGAGTGGTGACACCTCAGCTCACCAGCATTTGCATGCCTGGCATACTCAGGGAAGGCTCTGGACACAAACTCAGAACCTTTCCATGCAAGTCCGCTTTGCAGGATATTTCGTTTTATAGCTGGACCACCATCTGGTACTTGTTTTGTTATTTTTAGTACAATAAATTCAGAAAGAAAGAAAAAAAAAAACCTGTCTCCCATTTTTGTTTTGTTTTGACTTGGGTTTTTACACTTTTAAATACACTTTTCAAAAAACACTTGGATTTAGGGACCAGCAGTTAGTGTAATGGCTATGTCACTGAACTCCCATGTAGCTGACTGCGGTTCAAGTCCCAGACCCGGTAGCTTAAACTCACGCCGGGCATGTGTGCCTGTGTGCCCAAGATCCTGAAAGGAGAATGGAGGAGAAGGGAATTACAGCATGGCCATCAGCCCTGGGGGGTGATTTCTTGCTTTCTATTTCTCTGTCTCTTTCTGTCTTTTTAGTGAGCACACATGCCCTATAGCAAAAACCTCTCAAAATTAAAAAAAAAAAAAAAAAGAAAATACTTGGACTTACAACAAAGAACTGCTTCCTGCATGTGAAATCCTAAGGAAAGGCTCTTCTAGCACTGATAGGGTCATATGGTAAGTACACAACATCCTACACAGGTGAGAAAGTGTTATATTACTGAAGATAGGAGAACTTACAAAATTGCTATTGATCTCATGCCTAATAGTCACCTTCTTCAGAAAAACAACCTCGATTAAAAATAGTTCTATGTAAATTACAAAATACATTTTGGAGCATAACTCTGGACTGTGAAATAGACTTGTTAAAAACAGACAGTTTGATGTTCAATATTGCTTCCAAGCTTTTGGTAATTTATTATTTTCAGTTCACATTATAGTCCAAATTAGAAGGCTTGTAGTCACGTTTTCATCCTTCTTGGCTGGAAAGTACGAACAAGTCCACCTTGTTCTTTAACTTGAAATAGTCTTTGAATTCTTTTAGACTGAAATATTGAACAAAGACGCAGTGGACACGACCAGAGTAATAATCTCACAAATATACTGAAGAGTTAGAGACAAACGCCTGAAGAATCAAATGACAGGCCTCCTTTATTTGGCAGTATTTACTCAGGCCCAGAAAAGAGGAGCCAACAGACGCTCTGCATCTGAGAAGTGTCAGCAGGTCGTCAAGCCAAATCCTGGCTTGAAGTTCTGTGACTATTTGCAATACAGGCTTGTTCCAAGGGTCACAGAGGCTGAGCTTAGCTTTTCATTTGATGCCAGACTATATCAATAAATTTAAGAAGAGTGCAGTGCACCCAGAAACCTTTGTAATCTGTGGTGCAGCAGAAAGTACTTGCCCCAACCAAAAGAATATCTGTATCGACAGAAACCATTTGGTGTGTGGTATAGCTAGACCCCAAGGGTGAGAAACAGCTAGTCTATTAGGACTGGGTTTCTCCCCACCTAAATAACAGAATCCCAGTGCATATTTGTCTTCTGGCCTGAGCTCAGTGATTTTCAGAACTAGAAAAACAAGGTTTGACAGGCTGATGAGTACGCTGAAAAAAGAACAGCGAAGTGTGATAAAGCAGTGACTAACCTAGTGGCCTGTGGTTCAGATGACGTGGTTGCAACGACACCCTGAAACCAGTGTGTTTTTCCAAGGCTTAGAGCAGTGAATCCAAACTGTCTGCTTATACCACTTGGCTGGAACGATTTAAGACAGGGAAGGGTCAGAGTGTTTCAGAAAAGACTCTTGTCACTCAAAACTGAGGGAAGTGCATCTCTTCTGCGTTGTCACAGAACTTCCAGTTTTAAAGCATCCCTAATGTTAAAGAACCTTGCAACACATCCTACTGATTCTGAATGTCTTCTTGGGGATGGTCTAAGGAAGTGAAGTTGCCTCACCATGCACAGAGATATATAGCTCTCCTATGACTACGCTTACTTACATCATGTCTCAGACATGCAGCCAGTTTTATTCATTCACTTTTTAATTCTGCAAGCAGAAGACCGGCTTGGCAGAACTCATTTGTCAATGTCCCCATTGTCCAGGAGTTCAAGCCTTGTATGGAGTATTTGTGGCAATTTAACTTCATCTCGTTTCTATATTTTGGGGGTTAATGACTGCGCAGGCTAAGCATGTTTATCTTCAATGAAAGATCAGCCCTAGAGGATGCAGAATGCAGTCGTGCTGGGTGAAGATCACACGGCAGGCCAGATTGCCTTTATAGGTGATTATTTTCTTCCTTTGCAATCCTGGGTTATTTAGATCTCCCATGAGTAAACGTACCACTGTCACTCCTGATGGACATTGCTGCAACCCTGCTCCGAGTGTATGCTGACCATTGATGCTTTAATTGTTACTCTGTTGGCTGAGTACCTTAAACACTGCACCCAGTACCAAAGAGATTCAAGAATAATCAACTGACATAAATAATAGTTGCATTTAAAAAAAAAATAGAAACTGGGAACCAGCAGTTAGCGTAATGGCTATGTCGCTGGACTCCCACATAGTCGATCGCGGTTCGCGTCCCGGACCCGGTGGCTTAAAACTCACGCTGGGCGAGTGTGCGTGCGTGCCCAAGATCCCGAGAGGAGAATGGAGGAAAAGGGATTGCAGCATGACCATCCCCTCTGGGGGGGGTGATTTCTCGCTTTCTGTCTCTATGTCTCTCTCTGTCTGGCGAGCACACACACCCTATAGTGAAAATCTCTCCAAAAATAATAATAATAATAATAGAAACTCACATTAGGGTTTGATGAAATTACCCCAAATCAGAGGTGACCACCGTGAATCTTGAATGAGCCCATATAGGCACACATGAAGGTACAATTTCCTCCTAGGATTTCTGTTATAGCAGTGTAGATAGAACCCCCAAAGACAGACTTTGATAGTTAAGAAAGCACTCTTAATAAATTCCTTGTCATTTCCTACATGGCTTTTGACAACCTGACCTCTTTAAACATCAGAGAATTCTTTATACATAAAGAAAAAGAATGGAAATCAACCTATTCAGAGAGATTCTGTGTGAATTAAAGTTAATAATGATAAAGTACTTAGTGTGGTACCTAACATCATAAGCAGCTGAGAAGTGTTACTTAAAATGATTGCAATTATCAAATTGTTATCCTACATAAGGCTTTAGAAAAAAAGAATTTTTTTTTTTTTAGATCTGTTTCTCTCTTAAGGGGCTGGCTATCCAATCAGTGTTTGATACAACAGGCAAGTTCGTTAAACTAGGAATACAGAGTGAGCTGGGACAGTATAACTGATCTAATCACAAGGCAGGCTGAATAGAGCCTGTTTCCAGTAGGACAGTGGGGGCAAGAGAGCCTTCAGTATATGCATGGTATAACGGGATTTATGAAGAATACATAGAAAAGGGACATGATGAATGAGGAAGACAAAACAGGTCCATCCATATTGATTCACTTCTCACCATGAGTTGAAATCACAAAATGAATCCAATGCAAAGAAGACGAGGATCTTATTGTTACCACATAGAACCTTCTATTTCCGTCATGACTTCATTAAGTCGTTCTACTAAAGTAGGGTTTTGGATATCACTTCCAAATCTTCTACTTGAAGCTGAGATGTTTTTCTTTTAGCCCACAGGTCTATGAAACCCAGTCCTCCTTGTTTAAAATAAAGACATAATTCCCAACTCATACCATTAAACTATTGAGAGACCCAGATGGGATCAGATCAGTGATAACTCTAAATTATAAAATGTTGAAGTTTCAGTCTCAGAAAATCAAATGGCCATCAACCTACTGCCCTCTTCTAGAGACAAAGTCTCACAGCTACAGTAAAATTATCATAGACTTTAGTGACGGATGGATCTGAGTTCAAATTTAGATTCTAATTTGAATCTGTGTGAACCTGGAGATGTATTTATGATCTCATCAAGTCATAATTACATGACATATAAAATTATGGTAACCACATATACACACACATATATAAGGAGAGAGGGAAAGAAAGAGAAAGACAAATTAAATTAGAATTTAACTCATTCAACAAGAGGTCTTTCTCCAAGACAGGAAACACACACACACACACACACATACACACACATGAGAGAAACTGAATGGCTGAATGGGTATATGTGGATATTTTAGTAAATATTTTGGTGGGAAAGATAACAGAAATATACTCAGAGATCAGAAGAGTTGTTATGAAGGCTTTTGAGCTTCTCTCTACAGGTGGCATTCATTTGCAAAATCATGGATTTGATTGAATGGATTTGACTGAAAACAAAGAAAAAATGCAATTTTAGTCATTTTGGAAACACAGTATAACTATAAATTTTTAAAAAGGGGAAAAGAAAAAGAAAGATTGGCTGGGACCAGCAGATGGCGTAATGATTACATCGCTGACCCCCATATAGTTGATGGAGGTATAGTCCCAGACCCAGTGATTTAAAACTCACACTGGGCATGTGTTTGTGTGTGTGTGTGTGTGTGTGTGTGCCTGCCCAAAATTCCAGGAGGAGAAAGGAGGAAAAGGGTTTGCAGCCTGGCCATCCCCCTGGGGGGTGATTTCTTGCTTGCTGTCTCTGTCTCTCCGGCGTGCCTGCCCAAAATTCCAGGAGGAGAAAGGAGGAAAAGGGTTTGCAGCCTGGCCATCCCCCTGGGGGGTGATTTCTTGCTTGCTGTCTCTCCGGCAAGCACATGCTTCCTACAGCAAAAATCTCTCTAAAAACAAAACAAAACAAACAAAAAACAGATTGGGACCAGCAGATGGAATAATGGTTTTGTCACTGGATGCCCACATAATCAAACGTGGTTCAAGTCCTGGACCTAGTGACTTAAAACACACTGGGCACATGTGCATATGAGCCCAATATCCTGAGGTGAGATTAGAGGAGAAGGGATTGTGGTATGGCTATCCCTGTGCAGTGTGATTTCTCACTTCTTGTCTCTCTGGCAAGCACATGTGCCCTAAAGAAAAGTCTCTCTTAAAGAAAAAAAAAAATCCAGATATCCTGATTTAAACAACTAGGATACTTCTCTAACAAGTATAAAAAAAATCTCCCCTCTTTAGTAAGAGCAGACTATCTGTAGAAGTGCTTCCCAATCAGGACAGTGGAAAAAGCCTGCAGCTGATAATGCATGGAAGGACACACAGGTGATAATGCATGGAGGGACACACAGGTAACGATGCAGGAACTGTAAATGCAGGCCGATCAGGACCACTATGGCTCTCAGGATATCATCTTCTCCCTCCCCTCCCCCCCCACACATTTCATAAGCCTTCAGTAGCTTTTCACCTTGTAGCCATGGAGCTAAAGATTTTAAGTGACTTCAGAATTCCTGTAACACATTTGACCTTTCTTGAAATGACCAAAATAACAGAAAAACTATTGATGAATGAAAAACAAGACTAGAGAGATAATGAAGTATGTAAATCTTACAGTATGTAATATCCACCCAGACATATCAGAGAAAAAAAGGAGCAGTACACCTGTAAAAGTAGCAGTAAAAATATTTTATATAGTTAGGAAGAACAAGGCAAATGTTATTATAATCCATCTCTAAGCAAAATAAATAATTGTTTCAGAGCTAATGAGGTGGGTTAACCTGATATTCAAGAATGTATAATAAAAGCTTAGAAATTTGAGGTAGGAAAGAGCTGATGAAAAAAATAAATCTACAAATACTATGAAAGAACTGACTTCTTCGTCTTGCTAGTTATAAAGGAATAGCTAATAACAAACCCATTTAACTTGAAGTCAGGCAAAGGCACCAAGATTAACCAAAGAAGAAACAGAAACACAGAATCGGACTTGAAGATTATACTTCTTGGCCATGTAGTGGATCAATTTATATTTAGTGTGTTTTACTGTCATATTCATGGGACTAACTTCTCAGTCAAATAGCCAGAATGACTTTTGGCAGTTTTCATGGAAGATATTTCCATAGGCTACAACATAAAGAGCTTATCCAAAAATTTAGCAACATGAAAAGCACAAATGAATTTTTTTGTTTTGAGAGGTTTTCGATATAGGGCGCATGCGCTCGCCAGACAGACGGAGAGAAACATAGAGACAGAAAGCGAGAAATCACCCCCCAGGGAGGATGGTCACGCCGCAATCCCCTCTCCTCCATTCTCCTCTCAGGATCTTGGGCACACGCGCACACGTGCCCGGCGTGAGTTTTAAGCCACCGGGTCCGGGACGTGAACCGTGGTCGAATACATGGGAGTCCAGCGACATAGCCATTATGCTAACTGCTGGTTCCCATCACAAATTAATTTTAAACTCTTAAAAACAAACAGCTTAAGGGATGGGTAGGTGGTTAAAGGCACTGGATTCCCACATGGCTGCCTGTAGTTCATGTCCTGGACCTGGTAGCTTGCTTTCTCACTTTCCTTCTCTCTCTCTCTCTTTCTTTTTCTGGTCAAATTCAAAAAATAAGAAAAACAAAAGGAATGAAATAAAATAATTATTGTAAAAATTAATATACTACACAAGACAAGAAATACAGTATGTTTATCAAGAATTTATCAAAATAGCTATACTTTCTTGTATCTTTAGTTCTGCTGATGTAAACAGGAAGGAATTGCCATTATTGTGAAATTGAGCAGATAGGTGGAAATGAAAAGAAGGCTAAAATGATGTTAGGACCAGACCTTTTCATGATTTGGCACCATTTGTTTTTCTTTCTTTTTCTTTTCTTTTCTCCTTTTCCTTCTTTCTATCTTCTTTCTTTCTTTTTCTTTCTTTCCTAGTTCTTTAATTCTCTATTTCATTTATTTCAGTTTTAATCTTTATTATTATTTCTTTCTCCTAGTATTTTTTGTTGTTTCATTTCCAGTTCCTTGAGTTGCAATGTCAAAGTATTTATTTGCCACCTCTCTATTTTTCACTTGTAAGCACTAATTGCTATGAACATCCCCTCAGATTGATTTCACTCTGTCCCAAATGTAGTTTTGAGTTGTAATCATTATTATTTCATTCTTAATTTCTTCAGTAGTTTGAAACTTGTTCAACAATAGGTTATTTAGTTTCCATATTGTGTGCTTTTGAGGGCTCTTTATGCAACCGATGTCCAGTTTAATTTCCTTATGATTGGAGATGTTGAGTGCAGTTTCTTTTAAATTTGAGCACTGCTTCTTAAATATAGAGATATGTTATGATTATGGGCCAGATATTTATCACTATAAGCATTAGGTACCTCATTAAAAGAAAAATATATTGCCTTATCTCATAGTTCCCCCAGACGCAGTAACACGGGGCAAAATAATGGCACTAGTGAGACAACAGGAAAAGAAAAAGGACCTTTGGTTGTATTTTTAGTTTAGTATTCTCCAAACACTTCATTATAACTTGGTCAGCTTTTCAGTTCAAAGGAAGCACATTTCCAACAAAATGAATATACGATGAGGAAACCACCATGTACTTAGGCAACTCATTTGAAGTTAAATTTTAAGTAAAGTTAACAAATTAATGATTTTGACATTTTATCATCCGGTGGGAAGAGAAAATTAGCACAAAAAACAGATAAAGAGTAAATATTCCATATGATAAAACTACTTTGAAGGAAACTGAAATGTGAAAGTTTTGAAATGACAACTTTGATTTAACATTCCCTTAAAACTTGTCCTATGCTTTTTTAATCTACCAATCACTTAGAATATGCTCCAAGAAATCTAAAGTTCAAAAATAAATAATTGAACAAAAATACTGAAGAATTAATAAATTTTTAAATAAATAAATGATATAGATTCAAATGAAAAAACTAATGAAAATATTTATCTTTACATGTTTATTTGATATTATTTGACTAACAGATTATACATATCCATTTCTTCACATACAAAGAAAAATTTGACCATTTGTAAGTCAAGCTTAAATTTGTGGTTATATTGTGAAAGTTAAAATCTGATGATTTCATTAAGTTTATGTCAGTAGAAACATTTTTTTGCTTAGGAGAATAAGTAATACTGAATTTCAAAATTTAAGAAGTTTCAATGCTATTTTTACATCTCATTGTTAAGTGTGAATTTATTAAAAGTAAAACATTTGATTAAGTAAGTAGACAAAAAAACTCTGTGAGATTGCTAATTAGTAGTATCTCTGCTTTGTACAGAAAAGGCATTAGCTAAGAAGCATAGAAACCTGGCTGTTAATTTGAATTCTATCATCAATACTCTGAGCGATCAAAGCAAGTTGCTGGAGGTTTTAACTGTTTTTATGAAATAATGAGAATTGTCTAGGTTGAGCAGACACAAAGGAACCAGAATATGGGATTTTTTTTTTTAACCAAAGAATAGGAATTGTATCATATTTATTTCAGAGACTGATTTCAGCAGATTACGTTCAATCACTGTAGTGGGAGTACTACTTAGTACTAATTTTGATCAATTAAGAATATGAATGGCACACAACACTTAGTATATATTAGGAGCTAGATTGTTAAGCTAGATTTGCATATTAATGGTCTGTCAGAACTTATTTTTGATTACATTTATTTGAAACGTGAAATGATTTAGTTCTTTTATGGATTATCATTATTTACATACCATACAACAAGCATGATACTAAGCTTCAGAGAGGTACAGAATGCCCTAAACATCTGAAATATCAAACTTTGCTTTTATTTCTAAATGCAATAAAGTGTTGGTATTAAGGAATAAAACAAATAATTATCAAATATGTATATATATATATATATATTCCTTCCCTCTGTCAAAAATAGTGAATTTGTCTCAGTGTGCATGTAGCATGGTTACTTGCTTATGGGGAGGAAATGATCAATTGGGAAATAAATAATCTTTTTGGCATTGTCTTTTTATTTTTATCCTGTTTAAGTACCTCATTTCAGGTAACACTTACAAAACAACAAATGTCACTTGGCATTTTGCTATACGATATCAGACATGCTCTCATTTTTCAGTAGAGAAAATGAACTTATAGTCTCTGGGAATACAATTAATTATCACTATGTTTGCAATGATTTAAAAACACTGTATTGCAGGGCGCTTATGACATTCAACTGATCTCATCTATCATTGTGTAGATGTACAACATGTCTAATAGTTAATGACCTCTCAATATCTCATTAGCAACACTATTTTTAAAAATAATTTTAATTAAAATAAATTGTAAATAATTTAGTTTGGGGACTCAAACTACAGTCTACTAAACCAGCTTTTTAGGTGAATTTCATTTTCCCCCATTTTAAATAAATTTCAATGTTAAGATTTAAAATAAATTTATCCAGGACCAGCAGATGGCATAATGGTTATATTGCTGGATTTGCACATGGCAAACAGTGGCTCAAGTCTCATACAGGGTGACTTGAAATTCACACCAGACATATGGGTGTGCATGCCCTAAATCCCAAGAGGAGAAGGGATTGTGATGTGGCTATTCCCCCCCCACCACGGGGGTGGGGGGGAATGATTTCTCACTTTCTGTCTCTCTGTCTCTCTGGTGAGCACATATGCCCTATAGCAAAAATATCTCTCTCTAAAAACAAACAAACAAAAAATTTACCCATAGAGTGTAAATACTGTCATGTATATCTAAAAATTCAAATTTTAACATTTTGTGAGCTATGAAGCATGTTATAATGGATAAGTATCTTTAATAATAAGTAATATAGATCATATGTCAGACACTGCACTAAGCCATGTACATACATTTTTTTATTGATTTAATATATAAATTTTGAACGCCTACGATGTATGATGCCGGTGTAAGGCAATAAGAACACACGGTGAGAATATTAACATGAGAAAAAACTCTGTGAGATTGCTAATTAGTAGTATCTCTGCTTTGTACAGAAAAGGCATTAGCTAAGAAGCATAGAAACCTGGCTGTTAATTTGAATTCTATCATCAATACTCTGAGCGATCAAAGCAAGTTGCTGGAGGTTTTAACTGTTTTTATGAAATAATGAGAATTGTCTAGGTTGAGCAGACACAAAGGAACCAGAATATGGGATTTTTTTTTTTAACCAAAGAATAGGAATTGTATCATATTTATTTCAGAGACTGATTTCAGCAGATTACGTTCAATCACTGTAGTGGGAGTACTACTTAGTACTAATTTTGATCAATTAAGAATATGAATGGCACACAACACTTAGTATATATTAGGAGCTAGATTGTTAAGCTAGATTTGCATATTAATGGTCTGTCAGAACTTATTTTTGATTACATTTATTTGAAACGTGAAATGATTTAGTTCTTTTATGGATTATCATTATTTACATACCATACAACAAGCATGATACTAAGCTTCAGAGAGGTACAGAATGCCCTAAACATCTGAAATATCAAACTTTGCTTTTATTTCTAAATGCAATAAAGTGTTGGTATTAAGGAATAAAACAAATAATTATCAAATATGTGTATATATATATATATATATTCCTTCCCTCTGTCAAAAATAGTGAATTTGTCTCAGTGTGCATGTAGCATGGTTACTTGCTTATGGGGAGGAAATGATCAATTGGGAAATAAATAATCTTTTTGGCATTGTCTTTTTATTTTTATCCTGTTTAAGTACCTCATTTCAGGTAACACTTACAAAACAACAAATGTCACTTGGCATTTTGCTATACGATATCAGACATGCTCTCATTTTTCAGTAGAGAAAATGAACTTATAGTCTCTGGGAATACAATTAATTATCACTATGTTTGCAATGATTTAAAAACACTGTATTGCAGGGCGCTTATGACATTCAACTGATCTCATCTATCATTGTGTAGATGTACAACATGTCTAATAGTTAATGACCTCTCAATATCTCATTAGCAACACTATTTTTAAAAATAATTTTAATTAAAATAAATTGTAAATAATTTAGTTTGGGGACTCAAACTACAGTCTACTAAACCAGCTTTTTAGGTGAATTTCATTTTCCCCCATTTTAAATAAATTTCAATGTTAAGATTTAAAATAAATTTATCCAGGACCAGCAGATGGCATAATGGTTATATTGCTGGATTTGCACATGGCAAACAGTGGCTCAAGTCTCATACAGGGTGACTTGAAATTCACACCAGACATATGGGTGTGCATGCCCTAAATCCCAAGAGGAGAAGGGATTGTGATGTGGCTATTCCCCCCCCCCCACGGGGGGGGGGGGGACTGATTTCTCACTTTCTGTCTCTCTGTCTCTCTGGTGAGCACATATGCCCTATAGCAAAAATATCTCTCTCTAAAAACAAACAAACAAAAAATTTACCCATAGAGTGTAAATACTGTCATGTATATCTAAAAATTCAAATTTTAACATTTTGTGAGCTATGAAGCATGTTATAATGGATAAGTATCTTTAATAATAAGTAATATAGATCATATGTCAGACACTGCACTAAGCCATGTACATACATTTTTTTATTGATTTAATATATAAATTTTGAACGCCTACGATGTATGATGCCGGTGTAAGGCAATAAGAACACACGGTGAGAATATTAACATGAGATCTCTATAGCATTCACAGATTAAAGGTAAATATATTCATCATAAATAAGTAGAAATTTATAGCTGTTAAAACAAAATAAAGGTATGCTACCTTGAGAAAATGTAATCTCATGTTAATCTTTCAAATGTATAAGTAAGAAGTATTATTGCATTTTGCAGATGAAAAGTCAGGATAATTTGTTTAACGTTTACTTCTCAAGAATGAGTAAATTCAAGATTCAAATAGAAAGTATGTTTAACACCAAAGTTACAGTCCATAAATGGGAAATCATAGTGGCTTTAAGATCTTCCACCACTGTGAAAATATTATTGCATTTATTCGTTCAGTTCAGGAATATGCTCAAATGTAAACTAATGATATTTACCACTGCAGAATTTAAGATAGAGATTTGAATGTCAAAAAAAAACATATATTTTTAATTAGCAGTGAAATATTTATTTTTAGTTCTTAGATGAAACTAAACTACACAATAAGTTACTCTCTAAAAACATTTTCTGAGGCCAGAAGATGACATAGTGGTTAAGGTGCTATACTCCCATCTGGTCAATTGTGCTTCTAGTCCCAGACCTGGTAGCTTGAAATTCACACTGGACATGTATGTTTGCATGCCCAAAATTCTGAGAGGAGAATGGAGAAGAGATTGTGGTGTGACCATCCCTCCTGACAGGTGATTTCTTATTTTCTGTCTCTCTGTCTCTCTGGTGAGCTCATACACCCTATAGCAAAAAACTCTCTTTCAAAAAAAAAAAAAAATTCTAAAGCAAGTGAGTCTTTCAGATTATTGTAGAATACCACTAGGGTAAATATTAATTTATTTTATTATTTTAATAAATGAATATATTCTTAAAATTGTGAGAGACTATTTATATTCAGATATTTGGTATAATGTTATCAGAAGACATAATAGACTGTCAAAACTAATGTACATACACTTTTTTCTGTTTTCTGTTATTGTATTACAAAAATTAAATGTGATGCTTTTTCCCCAACCAATTTTCAGGCAATGCATGACAATTTAGGGAAGACTCTATGGCATACATGAAATTCTTTCTGGGAGAGAGGTGTGATTTCAAAACAATTCACACCAAAAATCCCTAAAATGAAATGATAAGAGTGCTAGGGTTGGTTTGCAAATCTAGCTGTTTTTTTCTTGCATGCAGCTCAGTGTAGCATATTCCAGGACAAATAGCCATGGATATTTAATTATTTAATAAAGGTTAACTCTTTTCTTGAGTAATATTAAGTAAGACTGCAGTTTGCTAAGAGGATACTGACATAGTACATTAGTATAAAGGCATCTGCAATGTTTTGTTTCATACTAAACTATATAAATTCCACTTTTCATCTATATAATAGAAATGAGATCTTCTCCTACAGTGAGGTGATAAAAGAAAATATAGGGAGAGCATTAACGCAGTATCTGACAGACTTATTTTCCTCTATTCCTTCTCATGCAAGTCTTTTCTTCCTTCCAGTATCTGTCTCATAAGCTGAGAAGTCTTTAACTTCTTTCCCTTCACAAGGAGTCCTATAGCACCTGACCTTTTACTTCCCTCACAATTAATGAAGCCCAATGATTAAATAGAAAGTTAATGATAACATTGCTGGCTCTTTATACATACCTGGTTATGATGAAAGGCAAAGGAAAGACACCATCAGCCCCCTCCCATATTACTGATTTAAGAAGATTTTATCAGCTCAAACACTGCAAAGCCCCATCTACAATAGATCCTCACTGTTTATCTTTGGGCCCCTTGCAGAGAACCAAAACTGGTCATTTCACCTTGCATGTCTAGAATAGAAATTGGCCCTCAAGCAGTGATTGCCTTCCCCACAGGACACTATCAGTTCTCTTTGTAATCTTGTCCAAGGATAATGACCAGGCTTCCTCATAATTCTGCCCCAAGACAATGACTATCTTATACTTTGCTTCTACATGTACCTCACATTGACCTCTTCCCCTATATAAGCTTTGTACCTGACCTAGTATAGCATTATGGTTATGGACTCTAATCCACTCCCTCCTGGTGCTGGCCTTTCATCACTCTCCAACTCTTGTCTCTTTGTTAAGCATGTTAAAAGAAAAATAAACCAGTTAATTTAATAGCGTTTTAATAGAGCAAATCTTAACACTATTTAAATCAGGCAGTTGTCCCTGGACCTCCAGCCAACCATGTGGTCAACCCGTCATTTAAGTTGGCAAAGCAGAGAAGTGTCATACACAAAACGAAAATGAGGGAGTGAGGTCGAGAAATCATTGGTTACATTCTAAAGTTTGTCTGTATTAGCACAGTTTAAAAGGTGGGATGACTGACTCACTGAAGCCTAGGTGCTGTGATTGGCTATAACTAAGCAACCAGCTCAGAAAAACAGCCTAACATGGATAATTTTGGCTTACTCATAGGAATCAAAGTATGGGAGTACAGCAGCTGTTTTAGGCCAAAATAGTGTAATTTAACAAGTACAAATAGCGTGGACCTGATTTCTGATTCCCTAAGATAAGTATCAATGGAACTCATAATACCAGATCTCGCTTCCCTAACTTTTCACCAAATAAGTCAAATGATATTTTAATATATTCAATGCATCTGAGAAGCATCAAAAACTTACGGAAAAGTGTCTAAACGGATATAAAAACCTATACCTAGAGAGCCAGTGAAATTGACAAGTGAAATGAAATCAGCATAGTAATGAAAATAGGAATACATCATACAACCTAAGAGACATTCCACAAAGAAATGAAAGTATATTTGAAGCAATTAGTCACCCAAACTTGGCATTTAAATGCATTAGGAACAGAATAGAGTGTTTAGAAAATAGTGCTGGCACTAGAAATAATGCATCTCAAAAAAAAATAGTTACTGAACTCCTTCTTAATAAAATTATAATCAGCTATGTAAATAAAAAGTTTAAACATAATAAAAAGAATAAGATCTTTTAGAATGGAACTCAGGACTATTTTCATTCAGGAAATGTAGAAACTATAAAATAAAAGAAATGGAAGAAACTATTTTAAAAAAAGATCAAAGATTAACAATAGCCTAGGGCAATATGGGCCACTTGCATAAATAATATAAGTTCGCATAAATAATATGCTTTTAGTTTTCACTAACTTGATTTTAAAAAATAAAAATGGAAACAAGCCAACATAAAAATCTTCAAGGATCAATAAGCATTTGAAAACAATACCCAGTAGCAAGAAAAACAAAAACAAAAACAAAGTAAGAGTACAGTCATATATCAGTTTTTCACACCTGGGTTACAGAAGTTTAAGAAATTCCATATACTATGGTACTAATCTATTAATTAAACATTTGTGAATTTCTGCTGGTATTTGGAGTTTAACCTGGAAAGAGTTTTTAAAATTATAATGTGCATTTCCTTTGATCTAACAATTCACTTTAAAGAAAATATTCTTAAATATTCCAGCCATGGGGAGTCAGCAGTAACGCGGTTCTCCATCATGCTAAAACCACATGACAAGGTCACAGGTCTGTGTCCCCAGGTGTTTCTGTGCATTTCAGGGGTCTGTGCCTTTGTGCCTTTGCTGGTTGAGGCTGGGGCTGAGCCATAGCATAAAGATTTTATTAGAGTACCTGCCTCTTTCTTTCTCTCTCCCATGGAAGAAATAAGTAAATAAACTTAAAAGAAACCCAAAAGATTCTATGGAAATAAAATGTATACATAAATATCTTTACAAATATGCATGTATTTCTAACACATATACATTATTTTTTTACAAATATACATTATTTCTAACAGTAAGAGAATCTAAATATCCTTTAATTGACTTATGATTCTTTGATTAAATAAAATTTGTTTAAAATCATTTGATTAAGAGAATTTGAATTAATTGAACCAAATAGAGGGAAGGATGGATGGATAGATGGAAATCCATGTTTTAGTAACCAATAAGAAAGCTAGCTTGCAAAAACAAAGATAAAATGTTTTCATGAAAATAATTCAAAAATACCTGGAGTAGGTTGGTGTATGATTGTGTTTACATATTTTGTGTGTAAGAATAGAGAAAGATAAAAGTTACTGAGCAGAACATGAATAGTATTGCATTATGAAGATACATAGTAGGAAATAAAGAGAAGGGAGACTATTTTTTCTTATGAAAATTTTTTTATATCACTACAATAATTGCACTGAGCCCCTGCTATTATTAACCATATTTTAAAATTTGCTATTAAATACTCATTCAAAACACTGGCATAAGAAATGTCTTTGTAGGTTTTCTGTAATATACAAAGATAATTAAATCTCAACTCTTTGTCCTAAGACCTTATATTTGGTAATTGCTTAGAGTGTAGCATGTGAGTAAGAAAAGTAAAGTGTCATGTCGGATTTCAAAAAAAAATGATTTAAGCTGAAATTGGGAGATATTTCAAAATAAAAAGCATCTGAAAGAATGAAAAGAAAAGTTAGCTTTAGTGAGTAGAAATATAAGGGGAATCTTACCCCAATGTGTAGGAGAGAAAGAAAAGAGACACTTGAAAAGCAAAAATAAAAAAAAAAACAAATCATGGGGAATCCCTCCTTCAATACAGATGAAATAAGAGAAAATAAATAAACACTGGGATTATATAGGGAAAACTGTAGAAAGAATCTTCCATTCATAAATAATGAGGAACATGACAACCAAAATCGAAAACAACAAAGACGAAAACAATACAACATAAAAAAAAAAAGTGAAAGATTCAGACACCATTCAGAGCATCTGTTAACTCTGTTCTTTTCTCTCCATCCCCATCCTGAAAGAGATGATATTTATCTGTCATTCAACATCACCTAAATTCCAGAAAATCAAACTTTGACAAGCACTGCAGACAGAAGATCAGCAGAAGGGGAAAGTACAAGAGGCTAATATTTTAAAAATCTCACTATTAAAATGAGAGGACCACCCCCAAACTACGGATATTCTCCATTATATCTTTTTTTTCCCTTTAACATGGCAACTGAAGCCATCAAAGCTGCACTGCATGGCAACACGCTTGTCTCCACCAACAATGTACACGTATACACACAGCCAGGAGGAGGGCAAATGTGAAAGTACTCACAAATTTAAGCATGATCAAATGGAAAGGGGAGTTTAAGGCAGTATGCAAACAGATTATGGGAAAATAAGTAAGACAAAAACCTCATAGATGGAAAACAGGAAAACTCTTCATTCTGCAGTAAAATATAGTTTTAGGAATATTTTTTTCCAAAATTCCTTGTGCTCTTGAGTAACTTAATGACAAAATAAATCCAATAAATTATTGATATCATAATACAAAAAAAGTGAAGTAGAGAAATGGGAAAGCTGATAAAAGCAGACCTACATTATAAAAGGAGTAAATGTCAATGTCCTAAATTGAAAGACCTCCAGGGATGCACCTGTAGTTGAACAAAGTTGGAATTATTGACTCATTTTAGCTATGGAGACCTCACCCCAGAGGGAACCACAGGAAGCCTTGGGAAGAGGCTGTTAGAAAGACCTTATTAGCAGATTTAAACTGTGTTAGGTGTCATGGGAAAGGCTTCCAGAAAACAAAATATTGCTCTGAATTGGATGCTGCCAGATAGCAGGGTAATTGTATGATTGAGTATCTAAATATATTTATCAAAAAGAAAAAAATGAAACAAGGCTAAAGATATTATTTGGAAGGAAGAAGCCATCACTTACATTAAGCACCATGGTAAGACATTTTTATGCTGTGGCTAATGTTCATTCTTTGTCTGTATTCAGACATTATTACAGAGTTGTATTGACTTTATGTTGATCTATTATGATTACAGAGAGGCCTTGCCCCATGTTGATGTTTTGCAAAATTGCTTATGCTCAAAAGACTACTAAGATCAAGTGTGAATAGTGAATACCAGGTGAGACCCTAAAAGCCTCAAGGCTAAACAGTACAACCTGGCATGTTCCAGGAACTGCCTGTCTTTTTACTGTCTCTTTCTTTTTCTTTCTTTCTTTCTTTCTTTCTTTTTCTTTCTTTCTTCTTTCTTTCTTTCTTTCTTTCTTTCTTTCTTTCTTTCTCTTTCTTTCTCTCTTTCTCTTTCTTTCTCTCTCTCTTTCTCTTTCTTTTTCTTTTTCTTTTTCTTTTCTTTTTCTTCCTTGTTGTTCTTTAAATAATAAACTTCTTTTCTTTAGATCAGCGTTATTTCTTTCTTTCTTTCTTTCTTTTTCTTTCTTTCTTTCTTTCTTTCTTTCTTTCTTTCTTTCTTTCTTTCTTTCTTTCTTTCTTTCTTTCTTTCTTTCTTTTTCTTTCTTTCTTCTTTCTTCTTTCTTTCTTTCTTTCTTTCTTTCTCTTTCTTTCTCTCTTTCTCTTTCTTTCTCTCTCTCTTTCTCTTTCTTTTTCTTTTTCTTTTTCTTTTCTTTTTCTTCCTTGTTGTTCTTTAAATAATAAACTTCTTTTCTTTAGATCAGCGTTAGATTCACAGCAAAACAGTAAGATAGTGACTTCTCAAGTACTCTTGTCCCTACACTACTGACATCTTACACCAATTGGTACATTTGCTACAACTGATGAACCTATACTGGTACATCATTAAAACCCAAGTGCATAGTTTATTACATTAGTACACTCTTGGTGTTGCTCATCTTATGGTTTTGACAAATGTATAATGACAGGTATCCACCCTTATAAGACCATACAGAATAGTTTTGTTGACCTTAATATCCTTTGTTGTCTGTTCATTCATCTGTCCTTCACTTATAATCCTTGGCAATCATTAGTCTTTTTCAGCATCTCCACAGTTTTGACTTTTCCAGAATTATAGACACTTAGAATTATATACTACATAGTCATTCCATTCATTGGCTTCTTTCAGTTCAAAACATTGCATGTGTTTCTTTCAAGTCTTTCCATGGCTTGATAACTCATTTATTTTTAGCACTAAATAATATTCTGTTGTCTAGACATACCATTGTTTTATCTGTTCACTCAACTACTCAGGGACCTATGGTTGCCTCCAAGTAGTGGAAATTTTGAATAAAGACACTATCAACATTAGTGTTTGTGTAGAAATAAGTTTTCAATTTACTGAGTGAATACTAAATAGAACAATTTTTGAATCTTGTAGAAAGATTTCTTTTTCTCAGAAACTTTCAAACAGTCCTCTAAAACATCATTTTGCATTCTCACCAAAAAAGAATGAATTTCTGTTTCTATGCATATTGCTAATATTTGATGTTGTCAGGGTTTTGAATTTTGGCCATTCTATTAGAAGTATAGTGATACCTCATCAATGGCTTAATTCAAATTTCATAATGGCATTTTGATGTTAAACATTATGTTCTTAATTTCATTTTGGGGGGTTTTCTCCATAGGGCATGTGCTTTCTCTGGAGAGAGGCAGTGAGAGAGAAAGTGAGAAATCATCCCTCCCAGAGGGGATGGCCATGCCACAATCCCTTCTCCTCTATTCTCCTTCTGGGATTTTGGGCACCTGTATACACACACATGCACACACACACACACACATACATACATACACCTGGTGGGATTTTCAAACCATGAGGTCTGGGATTCAAGCTGCAGTGAATCAAGTGGGAGTCCAGTACCTAAACACCATGCCATCTGGTGGCTGGTAAACATTATTTTCTTTGCTTACTTGCCATCCCTATATCATTTTTAGTGAAGTATCTGTTCAGGTCTAGTCTTCTGTCCATTTTTTTTTTCTTTTAATTTGACAGAGGGTACCTTCACTCCCTGGAGAGAGTCAGAGAGAAAGAGAAGGAAAGTGAGAAATCAACCCTCATGGGACATGGTTATGCTACAATCCCTCTTTCTCTTTCCTCTCTCCTTTCAGGATCTTGGGCACACATATACACATACATGGCATAGTTCATGAACCACTGAGTCTGGTACTTGAACTCTGCAGTTGGCTGTGTGAGATCAAGCTGCCTTAACTGCCAAGTCAGAGGCTGTCCTGCCCACCTTTTTGTGTTGTTTTGTTTTCTCATTGTTGAGTTTTGAGAGATCTTTGAATATTGTTGTAACAGTCCTTTATTGGATATGTCTTTATCATGCATATTCTCTCAGTTGATAGCTTATTGTCACATTCTCTTGACATTATGTTTCATAGAGTAAAAGTTTTGAACTTCGATGAAGTCTAGCTTATCAATTATTTTTATTCATGAATCTTTGCATCTGAAACGTCAAAGTCAAATCTAAGGTCACCCAGGTTTTATCCTATGCTATGTTCTATGAGTTTTACAGTTTTGTATTTCATATTTAGGTCTATGATTTATTTTAAGTAACATTTCAGAAGGGGGGTCTAGATTTATCATTATTATTATTATTTTTTGTATTTGGATGTCTAATTGTACCAGAACCATTTATCGGTAATAGTATCTTTTCTCCACTTTCCTACTTTGTCAGAGATTAGGTAACTATACTTGTGTGGATCAGTTTCTGAACTCTCTATTATTGTGCTTCATTTATTTGTTTGTTTATTCTCTTTTTTTTGTTTTATTTATTTATTTTTTAATTGGAGAGGGCACTTGTGGTCATCAGAGACAGAGAAGCAGAGAAAAAGAGGGAGAGAGAGAAAGTTTTTTATTTTTCATTTCTATGTGGATTGTTCTTCACATTGATGTTTCTATGATGAGATGAGCACTTGAATGCTCTATCTCGTTGCCTTGCTTGCATCTCTTCATATTAACATAAATGTTATTTTCAAAAACTGATCTGTTTCTCCACTAACTATGCCATCAAATAGGAGAGTTTGTACGGAGAATGATTGATTTTTCCCTTGTAAGTCCTCCCTGTAACGGAGGCCTTCTAAAAGCTTATGGAAAAATAAAAATGGCAGTTATTTTTGTCCTAATAATTTTGAAATGCATGCATAGTTTTTTCATAATATGCATTTTCCATGAATTTTTGGAAGACCCTCCTATTGTGAGTGACTTGTTTTCTTTTTCTGTTTACCAGTCTAGTTATGTAATACTTTCTAAATATAATTATGGAAATGTCCAGCAATTTTTTCAATTATTATTTCAGATGTGTGACTTTGGATGCATTTGCAATTTTTTGCTACAGTTTGTAAGTCTAAATATTCATTAAGGAATTATTTTTAAAACAAAACCCTTTTTTTTTCTGAAAAGAAAAGAAGTAACGTGGAACTTAAAAATAAATGATTTGTTGGGAAAGCATGGGTTACATTTAGGAATAATACATGGAAAAATAAAGGTATAGTTGTTGAAAAAACATAAGAAAGTCTTCCAGGTCAAGATGAACTGAAACATTGTCAGTTAACCAGAGGAATCAGGGAAAACTTTTGTAGAGTGTTACAGTAAGGTATGTTTGTCAAGAGAATTGATGTGCCAGGCATAGCCAGAGGAGACACTTCAGGTAAAGACACAGTGGCAGTTTCTGTTTGTAGTTTATATGAAATAGGTAATGAGACCTGGAGTGAAACAATGGCTTTCATTTTTTATTTTCCTCTTTTCCTGTTAGCGACTTCCTGACACAAGTATTATAAGGAGAATACAGAGGTGCATGGAAAGTACTCAGGTCATACTCAGCATTGACTTAAAAGCATGGGAGAATCATGATTTGTTCCCTTTCCTTAGCTCTAGATCAAGTGGCATGGAAATGCATTGCAACTGCTGTAACAAAATGTCCTATGACGACAAAAACAAAAGAAATACAGCACTTTAGAGGAAATTATGGATATTTTATCTAGAAAAGACCTAGTGCCAGTGTCTTATGACACAAGTGGTTTAACCTATGACTGGAACACCAAATAACTATCAAATAACTAGCATTCCATTTCATGCTTGAGGTTTAATGTAACATATCTATAAAGTATTAAAATGAAAAATGCACAGAAAAGAGAAACCACTCTAATCTTTTCCTTACACCAACATAATGTCTTAGGAATTGTAAAATGCCAAAAATATTACATAGTTGTCTCATTATTAAAAACCTTAATTCTAGGATGTTAAGATTGTTTTCCACTGGGGTCAATAGGTGGCATGGATCCCACATAGCTGGCTACGTGGTTCAAGTCCTATACCTGGCCACTTGAAAAACTCATGCCAGACTCGTGTGCATATGTGCCCAAAATCCCAAGAGAAGAGTGAGAAGAGAAGAGATTGTGGTGTGGCCATTCCCCAGTGGGAGGTGATTTCTCTCTTTCCTTCTCTGCCTCTCTCTCTGGAGAGCACACATAATCTATAACAAAAAAAAAAAGAAAGAAAGAAAAAGATAAGAAAGGAAAAAAAAGAAAGAAAAGAAAAGAAAAGAGAAAAGAAAAAAGAAGAATGGAAGATTGTTTTCTACAGCAATGTTATCTGGACAGAGAAATTTATAATCTCAATATGACTTCTGCAGAACAATAAATTAGCTCTACTAAATGACTGCATGACTGCTTTATGAGGAAGAGCTGCAGGAGATGAATGAAACTACGTGATTACCTATGAGAAAAGAAAAGTTTTTCTGTCATTTTGTACTTTCTGCTGAGTTTAATAGTCAATTTCAAATATTCTATTTTCTTCATCTTGCATTATCTGTGAAACAATGGAGTAGGCTAGGAGTTTAAACATTACATCTTCAAGTCTCATTATTTTTTCAAATAAGATGTCAGTTTCTTCATTACAATACAAAAGTAGTGAACTAAAATGCAGTTCTAAAGATATGACATGATGATTCTTTAATAGTATATTAACATGCTATAAAAATACTCAGAGAAAGTATTACTAACATTATTTTCATAATACCCTTGATTAAACTAATGATTTATCTGCCTTAGAAGAGTATAATTGAGGCTCTATACCCTACAACTCATAAGCAAATCTTTAAAAACAGATAGAATTAGGCCGAAATGCTACATACCAACCTCAGACATAGCCCGACAATACAATACAATCTCTGATAACAAAATCACATTTTAAATATACCTGATTTAGATCAATACATTTAGAATCAGATTGTACCTCAAGCCTATGACCATAGAGATTTATACCACTATTTAGAAAGGTGTTTACCTTCTCTTCCTGACTCTTCATTCCTGTCTGAATGCTTACTTGATCATGTTTTTGAACATCTACCATTCATTGAGTTTAGTATACATTGATTGTGTGTTTAGAAAGTATAACGTGGGACTAGCCAGAGGTGCGGTGGTTAATGCAACTGGATCTCACATGACTGACTGCACAGTTCAAGTCCTGATACTGGTAGCTTGATAAACACACTGAGTGTGAGTGTGTGTGTGTGTGTGTGTGTGTGTGTGCATGCATGACCCAATATCTTGAGAGGGAAATTGAAGAAATGGTATTGAGGTGTGGCTATTCCCCCGGGGACTGCTTTTACACTTCTCTCTCTCTCTCTTTATTTCCCTCTCTCTCTCTGTGTATTTCTCTCTGTGTGTATGTGTTTCCCTCTCATATTTTAGCATAAATAAATGCAATATGTAGTAAAAGAAAAAATATTACGGTAATATCAATTCCTTATCTAAGAAATATAAACAAATGAAAAAGAAACAGTAGGACTTGGATTAGTGAAAAATTAGTAATTGATATGTTTTTAAAAAGCCAAAATACAGGGGTGGATAATAGAGGGAGGGAGAGAAGGAGGGAAACAGGGAGGAAAAAAAGAAACAGTATGTTTAACTGACACAAAAGTGAAAAGTAATTTGCTGATGATAACATATAGAGCAATGACTTTGTCTAGACTGATGTGCACCATGTTCATGTACACTGTAAAGATACATAATTAGTAAATGTAAATTTAAAAATAAAAAAGTTATTGATTTTAACAAAAAGCCAAAATAATGAAGCAGCCAATTATTGAATAGCTCTTATCTGTTAATAAGCATTTATTGTGCTTTTTTTCAGTTCTTACAAATACAATTTTTCATAATGGGTGTTAGAATGTTTCTCTCTCTCTGGCAAGTGCATGCCTCTAGAAGAAAAAAAAAACAGAAAAACAAACAAAAAATTGAGATAAATGAGATATAAGTGCAAAAATTTCCAAATACTAATACTAAACAAATAAATTCAAAACTAGCTATGAACAGGGCAAACAGCTTCAGAAACTAATACTAATCTCCAAGATACATGGAACATGCACGAGGCAGCATGCTTGGCTCACTAGAACAAACTTCTGTTTGGGTGATAAACAGGAGGCAGGATTCCAGCCTCTATAAGTCAGGCCAGCAAATAAAAGATGGAGTTAAGAGCAGGAAAAGCAATCTGCTATTAAATGCCTCACCTATACATCTTTTAAACTTTTTATTGAGGGGTAATATAAAATGAAAGTGAAAATAATGTCAGTTCGATAACATTACCAAGACCCAATATAAGAAACAGAATATTATCGAGGATTCAGCACCACATTATTAATCTGCTCCAACTACTACCATATTTGAAATGTCCTCTTTAGTCTGACTTCTAAAGCACACATTGGTTTTGCCTTTTTTTTTTTTTTTTTTTTTACTTTTACAAATTAAATTACATAGTATGCATGTTTTTGCACCTGGCTTTTCTGACTCAAGAATATTTGGTAATATTTAACCATATTTTGATGTGTAATTATGGGTCATTGATTTTAATTGCTGAATAATAATCCATTGTGTCAGTATACCACAATTCATTTTATCTACAATTCTCTTAATTGACACCTGAGTAATTTCTAGTCTTAGATAATAGGGAATAGTGCTGCTATAAACATTCTGCATTTCTTTGGTTAAGAATACATAACTATGTCTTCAACCAGGTATAGAATCCCCACGCCACTAGTTATGCAATTTAGCTTTTGTAAATGCTTATTAACTGCTTTTCCAAGTCATTGTAACAATTTATGGACCAAAGGACATTAGGAAAATTCTATTGCCTATACAGCTTCCTCACACTTGACCTTTTTCATTTTAGCCATCCTGGGGGTATAATAGTGTAAATTTTCACTTCAATTTTTAATAACTGATGAAGTGAGACTTTTTTTATACCTTAATAGCCACTAAGATATTCTAATTATGGTATCGTGAAATTTCCTGCCCATTTTTGTTATTAGATTGTTAGTCCAATTTATTATCTTTTACCAGTTTCTCATAGATCCCAGAAACAAGTCTTTTATCTCCAGATATATCATATATTACAAATGTTTCTTACTGCTCTGTATGTTACTTTTACAGACTATTGATGGTGGCTTTTGATTACATAAGTTGTTAATTTTATTGAGTCGTTGGAAAAGTTATGACATATTTTATCTGTTTTTCTATGCAAAAATGCATCATGACTTTTCTGACAACCCAATAATATAGTTTAACCCTGGGACATCATTAGGGAATTAAGTTTCTACTTAATACTTTCACAATACAGACAATTTAAGCAAGTCTTAGCCTTTGAATTTCTGGGGGATATATTCAAACCATAGCAATGGCATTAGAGGTAATATATTTAGACATATATTTTAATGAACTCTAATATATTTGGTTTCTTTAAAAATCCTCAAGGTCTAGTTTTAACTTTCTTTTTCTATCATTCCAATCATATTTTCAGAAATTATGACCACAGGGGATATCCTGATATTTGGGGAGGCAGGTTAGCTGTAGCTGATTATAGCTATCATATTCTCCTTATGTGAATGTCCATGAAATTTACAACCAATTGATGCTGGGGAAACTTGAAGTCCCTTAGAGAAACCAGATTATTACCCAGATTACAAATCTCTACATAGTTAAATATTACAACAGACATAATAGAAATAGAAAACATCATTAGCGAATAATATGAGCAACCACATGTAAACCAACAAGAAAACCTGGAAGAAATGGACAAATTTCTGGACATATATATTCTACCAAGATTGGATCAGATAGAGGGAGAAAGCTTGGCTAGACCCATAACAAGCAATGACATTGAATCAGTAATAGATAACCTCCCAACAAAGAAAAGCCCAGGTCCTGATGGTTTCACTTCTGAATTCTGCAAAACTTTTAAAAAAGAGTTAACTTCCATTCTACTCAAACTATTTCTAAAGATCCAAAAGGAAGAAACTCTCCCAATTTCATTCTATGAAGCTTCCAACACTCTCAAAACAGAAAAGGACTTGACAAAAAAGAAAACTACAGACTAATATCCCTGATGGATAAAGATGCAAAATTTTTCAACAAAATATTAGCAAATTGTATCCAACAACATATAAAAAAGATTATACATCACAACCAGGTACACTTTATTCCAGGGATGCAAGGGTAGTTCATCATATGCAAAATCATAAATGTAATGCACCATATTAACAGAAAGAAAGATAAAAACCATATGATCATATCAATCAATGAAAAACAAGCATCTGATAAAATACAACATCACTTCATGATTCTCTCAGCAAAATTGGCATAAAAGGGATATTTACAATACCATAAAAGCCATCTTTGAAAAACCTATAATTAACATTATCTGAATGGGAAAAGGATGAAAGCTTTTCCATTAAAAACTGGTGAAAGACAAGGCTGCCCACTTTCTCCACTCCTTTTCAATATAGTGCTGTAAGTCCCAGCCAAAGCAATCAGAAATGAGTATAAAATAAGAGGCATTCAAACATGGAAATAAGAGAAGAAGTTATCTCTACTTGCAGATAACATGACACACACACACACACACATACATACACGCACAAGACACAAAGGTATCCATGAAAAACCTCCTGGAAGTAATAAATGAATAAAGTGACAGGGTACAAAATCAGCATACAAAATTGATAGTATTTCTATATACAAACAATAAGCAGAGTAGCGTAGAACTGAAGAAAATAATCCCATTTATTATAACCACAAAAAGTGTAAGATACCTAGGAATAAATATAAATAAACAAATGGAAGACCTCTACAAGGAAAACTATGAAAATCTAAAAAAAATCAAAAAGGACCCCAAAAAAAGTGGACAGACATCTTTTGTTCCTGGATTGGAAGAATCAATATAATCAAAATGGCAATTCTACTCAAATTAATCTACATATTTAATGTAATACTTAACAAATTACCAGAGATGTTTTTCACAGATCTAGAAAAGACAATCATAGAGTTTGTCTGGAATCATAAAAGACTCCATATTGCCAAAGAGATCCTGTGCAAGAAGAGTGGAGTAGGAGACATCTCACTCTGTGACCTCAAAATATATTACAAAACTTTGATATTCAAAACAGCCTGGCATTGGCACAAAAACAGACATGTGGACCAGTGGAATAGAATAGAGAACCCAAAAGTAAACCCCAAAACATACAACCAACTTATTTATTCATTTAATTATTAGAGAGATTGTTGCTACATAGTTAAACAGTACAGCAGACATAGTAAAAACACAAAACATTGTTAGAGATTAGTATGAGCAACTACTAGAGAGACAGAGAAAAACAGAGAGACATAAAACAAGAAATCACTGCCCTGAGGGAATGGCCACACAGCAATCCCTTCTCCATTCTCCTCTCGGGATTTTGGGCAGGGAGGCACACGTGCCCAGTGTAAGTTTTAAGCTAGCAGGTCTTGGAATCAAACCGCGTTTGACTATATGGGAGTCCAGCAATGTAACCATTACGCCTTCTGCTGGTCTCAAGCCAACTGATTTTTGACAAAGGGTACCAGTCGATCCAGTGGAAAAAAGAAAACCTCTTCAGTAAATGTTGCTGGAAAATCTGGGTATCCAACTGCAGAAAGATGAATAGAGACCCCTATCTCTCATCGTTAACAAAAATCAACTCAAAGTGGGTCAAAGATCTAAACCTAAGACCTCAAACTATAAAACTACTGGTGAAAAACACTGGGGAAACACTGAGAGACTTTGGAGTAGGAAAAGACTTAAGTAAGAACCCCAAAGTCCAAAAGTAGACAAGTGGGATTACATCAGATTAAAAATTTTCTGCACAGCAGAAGACATGGTAAATAGTATGAATCAACAACCCTAAGGATGGAAGAATGTATTTGTGAACTATGCCTTAGATAAGGGACTGATAACCAGAATACATAGAACTCAAGCAGCTTACCTGATCAATGATGGGGAAATGAATTGAACAACCCTCTAAGTAAGACATACAAACAACCAACAAGGATATAAAAAACATGTTCAACATCTCTCATAATAAGGGAGATGCAGATCAAAACCACAGGGGGTACCACCTAACCCCAGATAGAATGACTCAGATTAAAAAAATAAAAAATTGCAAGTGCTGGTGAGGCTGTGGTAGGAATGTAAAATTGGTCCAGCCACTGTAGAGAACAAATGGAGGTTCCTCAAAAATCTATATGTATAACTACCATATGACCCACTAATTCTACTCCTCGGTATCTACCCAAAAGATAGGCGAACACTCAGTTGGAAAAGTGCTTGCACATCTATGTGTGTTGTCACATTATTCACAATTGCTAAGAAAATGGAACCAACCCAAATGTTTGTGAACAGATTAATGGATTGAGATACTGTGGCACATATGTTCTAAGGAATACTACTCAGCCATAAAAATCAACACGACCCTGGCATTTGATGGAAATTAGACAAATATGGAAGATTTACTGCTGAGTGAAGCAAGCCAGGCTATGAAAGAGAAGCATTGTAATTCTCCACTTAATATATACTGGCTGTCTGCACTCTATGGAAGAAACTGAAACATTAGTAGATATAGAATTGTAAATGGTTACAGATACTGGAGACAGTGTGAGAAGAAGGTGAGAGATGGGTAGGAGTAAGAGGAAAGAAATTAAGGAGAAAAATAGAGACACAAGACATTTAAGGGACACAAAACTGTAGGATTATCTGTTGATGATAACGTGTATGGTATCTTCAACTGGACTTATGTGAAGTGTATTCATGTTGTGTAAATTCACTTTATAAGCTGTAATTATATACCATGATCAAATATTTTTTTAAATAATTAAAAATAATTTTAAAAATAAAAATAAATAATAAAAATTAGAATTTGAAATACTTCTCATGTTCACCTAATCAATTTATTTTTCCAATAATTAAATGCAAGGATGAAAAGGAGAAGAAAATTTTGAGCAGTTAGATAAAATTTTTTACAACCTTATTAAACTCAAGGAATTGTATTTTATAAAGTCGAATAAGTAAGACACGAAAGACAATGTGTTTCATAAATAACTAAGACATGAACTTTGTCTATCATTGTCAATTATTGCATTTGTAATTAATCTTTATTTTAGGTCACATTTAATGCATCAGTAATACTTATTATTATGGACATCTGCATTATTTTGCAGAATGCACATTGCTCATGGTTGTTCACAACACTGCCTGCAGCTGTGGAATAGTTTGCTTATTATGACTGGGCTTCCTATTTTAACTATGAGAAGAAAAATATGAAACCCAGATGGCCTATATCAATTACGTTGTAAAATGTGTTGGCTGTTCTTCTTTTCATGACTACTACTCATCTTCATTCTGTCAGGATCTGATACAATGTTTGGGGGCAAGTCCCTTTGTTTCCATGAGTCATTTTCCTTATTGGTAAAATGAAAATGTCAGTTTGAAACTGTGTTTTGTAAAGACCTGTGTTTTCATGGGACTGTAGAGGATTAGATCTAGGTAGGCTAGGAGTGGGAATGATTAAGACAAGACAGAGCTTCAGAAACTTCTGTCTCTCTTTCATATCTGCAGTCCTACAAGAATATGAATTTGAATAAAGCATTCAAATGTTATTTTAACTCTCTGAACATGATTGATAATAATGTCCTTTACTTTCTAAGGATCTTAGAGTTCCTAAATGAAGAAAAAGCAGTTATTATAAGGTGTTTAAAAATTCTGACTTTAATGTTAGTGATCACTGAGATTTGATCATGCCTCTGCTATTCAATTACATTTAAGAGAGAAAACAAAACCTCTCTCTCTCTCTTGATGACTTCACCTATGAAAGACGATGACAATGATTAGAGCTTCCTAAGGCTGCTATGAATAGTAAATGAAGTAATTAAACCATGTAGAGCACTTAGTATAGATCTTAGCACAAAAACGCACCCAAGAAATGTCAGTGCTCTTTCACTTTACGAAAGTTGATTATGCAAAGTGGATTCGACTGTCATATTCAACTAAAATAGAGGCAAGGAACCACTGGAGAAAGCATTTGGGTCACAAATTCTTGCCCCAGAAACTATTTCACAATCCTAGTTACCCAAATGACCTGTTACAATCTTAAGACTAATTTTATCTACTAGTTTTCAAAAGAGCTTGCTGTGACTTTAGGACAAATTTCATGGAGCCACCAGCACTCATCAATCACAGCTTGCCAGCTCCTAAGGGATGCCACTTGTGCCAATTGACTTTCTTTCAGACACATAACTTCTCTCCC
Source organism: Tupaia belangeri chinensis (assembly GCF_000334495.1). Classification (NCBI taxonomy): domain Eukaryota; kingdom Metazoa; phylum Chordata; class Mammalia; order Scandentia; family Tupaiidae; genus Tupaia; species Tupaia belangeri. The sequence goes on along the minus strand of NW_006160192.1, from coordinate 1,415,488 downwards.
AATAAAGTCCTCCTTCCTATCCTCTTCCTCCTTCTTCTTCACCTTCTTTACTACCCCCTCCTTCTTTTTGTCTTCTACCACCTCCTTCTCCTCCTCCTATATCTGCTCCACTTCAGTCTCCTCCTCCTTCTCTGTCTTTTCCTATCATTGCATTTTGTTTGTTTGTTTGTGTTTGCAATGGGGCACATACACTCACCAGAGAGATAGAAGGAGAGAGGGAGAGTGAGAAATCACCTCCCCCCTCCAAGGGAGGATGGCCATGCCACAAGCCCTTCTCCTTCATTCTACTTTTGGAACCTTGGGCACACACATGCACCTGGCATAATTTCCAAGTTACTGGATCCAAGATTTAAAGCATTCATTTGGTCATATTGGATCCAGTGCCTTAACCTTTATACTACCTACTGCCCTCATGGCACTATTACTGAAGAATTCATGTTGGACCAACTCAAAAACATTGTAAATTATAAACTTAAGACTGGCCCAGTTGCAATAGTGTGCACTGGTTGTTGCAGTTACATTGTAGGCTGAGCCCACACGGGAGGCCTGGTTTTGATTTATATCCCATTCTAAGACACAAATGTGGTGGCACACTCCTGCAGTCCTAGTTCCTGGAGAGGCTACAGTAGAAGGATCATAACAGAGAGAGAGACCCTGGGGCCAGCAGGTGCATAATGGTTTGGATGCTGGACACCCACATGATTGACCATGGTTCGAATTTCAGACCTGGTGGCTTGAAACTCACATGTATGTATGTGCTTGAGTGCCCCAAATCCCAAGATAAGAATGGATTGTGCTGTGACCATTCTTCCCAGGGGATGATTTCTCACTTTCCCTCTCCAGCGAGTGCACATGTCCTATAGCAAAAATCTCTCTAAAAATATGAATAATAATAATAAAATTAAAAATAATCATATTAAATTAAAAATAATAATCACTTAACATTTTTAAATTTAAAAATAAAAAATATAGAGAAACCCTATCTATAAAGGAAAAAAAGTTAAGACCATGTTTGTCATTTCCACAATTTTCCAATAATAATTAGAAGGAAGAGCCTTCAACAGACTGATTTACTTATTTTTATTTTTTTAGTTTTATTGTTTTACTAAAATTTAATCACTATACATCTGTACAGTGTAGAAGATGTTTTTTCCCAGCATGAATACAGTGCATAATAATCAAGTCAAAGACATTACCATATACATTATCACAGACTGATTTATTTTGATCAATATGCCCATGTTAAGATAAAAGATTGCAGTTGTTATTGTTTAAGGAGCTATAAAGCTAGTGTTCTGACTGTTATAAACCATCTAATTTGCATATATGCTGTATGTATGTGCTGGTTGAAGAGAAGAAATCATATGTTCTACAAGAAATGGATATGCTAGAAAAGCCTTCCTAGTGAAAATCAGAAAAATTCCTCTGAGTAAGAACACGTTGGTCCTTCCTTTAAGGCCTCTCCTTGAAAGAGTGATTTTTAAATGTCAATTGAAAGGCCTCCATTTTATTCTAGAATCAATTTATAATTTGTACTTAGATTTCTATTATTCAATAGTTAGTTATAATAGACATATTAATATTATAGGCTGTTGAGCCATTTCTTCTATAAATATGTTAATTAAGTTGAAGGACTAGGAAAAGTTGTTAAATAAATTCTTCCTGATAATATGTTAAAAATTGACTCAATTAAAGATCAGAGTATATAGAAGCATGGAAAATGGTTATGGATACTGGTTGGAGACAATGTGGGAAGAAGGAGGGAAAAAGGAGAGAGTGAGAGGAAAGGACCCAAGGAGAAAAATAGAGACACAAGGCATGGGATACAGAAATGGGTGATTATCTGTACATGATAATGTGTATGATATCTTCATCTGGACTGGTGTGAAGTGCATTCCAGTTGGGTACACTCATTTTACAAGATATAGTGATGTTCAGTGATTGGACATATAACATAAATGAAAATTTAAAAACCTGATTTAGTAAAGTTAAACTTTTTAATTGAATCATAAATAAATAATTTTTAAACAATAAACTATTAACATAAAAAAAAACACTCTTTTGAATTTCTATCAACTTATTGCTACTCAGTGCAAAAGATACATACCGTGAGGCTATCAGGGCCAGATGTTTATAATACTTTTAATCTCACAGCCACAGTCTCTTTTATGGACACACCACATAAATAATAACATGAGCCAAGAAAATAATAAGCTGTAGTTTAACCAATAAAGCATTTATAATTGCTCTGTACTAACCACTTTTTCACATTTTTTGACAGTGTGTTGGTCGGTGCCTATTTTTTTTAAATCAGTTAATAATGATGCTAACTTCAGATGCTTGTTGGGTACATAGCTTGTGCTAGGCAATGCTCCAGATGTTTTGTGCAAATTCACTTCCCACAAGTCTGTAAGGGAGGTATGTTGGTTATCTCTATCTTAAAAACGATAATGCTGTGACTCAGAAATTGAGTAACTTGCACCAAATCCATACTGGATGGGAAATGGAGATACATTTCATACTGAGGTAGAACCTGAAGCCACATTACCTAGTGCAAAGTACCACCTCCATAGAACACAGATACTAAAATAAGAATATACTTTCAATAAGTTTTAAACGTCATATAGTAGAATCTCAAATAAAAACATTAGACTCTCATATAAAGACTTTAAACCTCTACATTATTGCCTAGTAATTCCTCTTCTAAATAATGCAATTATGTGTTTTTGTTATTCTCCCCTTCCTTCTAGTTTTTTCATTTGTTTTTGGAGAGATTATGGTGTGCCTTCTCTCTGAGAGAAATGCTTATTTTTTCTGATTTAAACTTGATTTTCTCTTTTCCCACTCTCAAAGTATACTAGAGATATATTCTTAAATACAATTTTTAGAGGTGAGCTTGTAAGTCACAGCAAGTTTCCACAAGCAAGCATCAGATTAAAAAGGAGATCTCCTCCTCACTTCCACTGCCTTTGATTACATATCTGAAAAGCTTATAAACTTTCCAAAGTTCTATGACCTTCGATTCAGACTGAAATTTAAAGAGAAACAGGGTTGCTCTCTTTAGAAACTTAAAAATACAGACTATTTTAAATTCTAAACTCCAGATAAACAACAAATAATATTGTTTTATAATTTATCTGGCAACCTGAACGAGGAGGTATAGAAAAAAAATGAAACGGAAGAGATAACATTCTGGACCATCCTGGAATATCATTAAGACAGGTCCCCAGAAGTTAGCACAGATCCAGCACTAGGCCGCAGGACCTGCTGCCCACTGCCAGGAGTAATAAGAATCGATTAAACTGGGACCAATTTGGCAGCTTCTGGTGACCAGCTCCATAGAGAAGCTAAAACAACATTGTGCCCTATAAACCCATAATAATATGAAGACACATCCGGGTGCCAGAGCTCAGCTCAGTGAGAGAACCATTCGATTGGAAGGAATCATTTGAAATGCTGTTTTAGACCCTGTGGAGTTTGTTAAATAGCCTTTTCTTTTTTGTTTTTTGTTTTGCTCACTGGAGTAAGTAAATCTAGTAAAGTATCAAATCACTTAATAGATAGAAAGTTCAGGGTTGTCAAGAACATTTATTTCTTCTGTCCATCAATTCTACACACAACGTTCAATGGTTTTACCAAATTAATTTTGGAAAACACGTTTTAAGAATATCTGTTTAAATGGGTGCCAAAGTATTATCCTATTGATGAACCCCACTAATTTGGGGTTCATCTGGTACATGTAGTGGTGTAATGGGAAACCAGTTAGGGAAGGTGCATTATGGGAGGAATTTCTAGCCAATATCAGCTTCCAAGGTATTGGAATTGTCCTCTCACCGAGGACAATTTCAAACTCCCAATACTGGCCTGCAAAATTCCAAACTTCTGGGACCAGCAGTTGGCATAATGCTATGTCACTGGACTCCTATGTATTTGACTGGGGTTCGAGTCCTGGATCCGGTGGCTTAAATTCACGCTGGACGTGTGTGCGTGTGTGCCCAATATCCTGAGAGGAGAATGGAGGAGAAGGGATTGCAGCATGGCCATCCCTCCTGGGGGTGATTTCTAACTTTCTGTCCCTCTTTCAGAGACAGAGTGCACATATCCTATAGCAAAAAACTCTCAAAAAGAAAATGTGCTAACTCCTTAATAATGAGCTTTCACAATAGTAGATAGACTCCAATATATGTTCACAAGTCACAATCTACTTCAGAATAAACAGCCAGCATATTTTATTAGAATACTTGTTAATATCTACTTATCTATCATGATCCACTCTGAGCTCTCTGAAGTCAGGGACTGATTCCTTCCTCTTCTTTTTTTCTTCTTCTTTTTGTATTCCAGGCTATCTCATAGTCTCAAGCATATAGTGTATGATAAATAAAATAAAGTTTAGTGAAACTGAATATTAAAAAAAAAAAAACTACAGCTGTTAGGAACAGAATTGATGTTCATAGGATTCTTATCTTATTGCTTCCATTTTAATTCTTCCAAAGAAGAAAAGAACATTAATTCGTCATGCTTATCAGGATGTCATGTAAACTGAGTTTTATGCTTTTATTTATTGCCCTACATTCCAATGTTGACATAATTTCTTCTTTTTTTTTTCTCCCAAAGGTGAACAAAGGTTTATTCAATTATCTCTCCAGTGGACTCTTAACATTAGAGTTTCCACTATAATTTTGGTATATACTTTCTATGACTCTGGTAGACACCATTTCAACGGGAGTCAAATCCTATGATGAAACTGTCAAGTTCACACGTACTGATATATTGCATACAAGCTCAGCATGCAATCGATAAAAGTGGTCTGTCAGTGAAAGACTGATGAGAATGTATTTAATTTCAGGCCTTATGCTTAGCTAATGATGAGAAATAAGAAAAACAGAGGGCAGAAATGATGAATGTACTGAATTTGTTTTAATATCATTGCATAGAGTATTATTTCTATTAAAATCAAATGCTGTTTTCATTCTAATGTTTAGAAAAGATTTTTCATGTCCTTAAAAAGTAAACTAAGATAAAACCATTATACAAGTTTGGATCATGTTAGAATGATTTTAAAATATTTTTTTCCTGGGGCCGGCAGGTGGCATGGTGGTTAAGGGCACTGCACTCCCACATGGCCAACCATGGTTTGAGTCCCAGACCTGGTGGCTTGCTTTCTTACTTTCCCTCTCTCTCTTTCTCACTCTGTTCCTCTCTGGTCAAGTTAAATAAATAAAGTCAAATAAAATAATTCGTTAAAGAAATATATTTTTCCTGAAACTTTTATGATAGAGTGTTATGTGTTGGTATATCCTACATATAACATTGAATTACACTTAAATAAAGATAATAACAGTCTTCTACTTAAATCAGGACTGTTAGGAAGAGAATCACAGAAAAGAAGTTTATGAAACATAATCCATCAAACTCCAAGTGTTGCAAGTTGAAAAGCAGCATAAAATAAAAAACAATACATCTTCTGGTCCCTTGAATATATCTTAAAGGAAAAGCTGAATGTACTGAATGTGATGGTTAAGAGAAAATGAAAATCAAGAATGACTCTTATATTGTCAACCTAGTATCTAGGAGAACAGATTTGGAATTTACTAAAATAGAGAGGATGACCAGAGGCAAAAGTTTGAAGGGGAAGATCAGGAACTGAATGTACGGTAGGTATAGTAATTTTAGGGCATGTTTTAGATATTCAAGTGGCAGTATCGGGTAGACCATTAAATATGTGGATCTGGAATTTATGCAAAAGCACAGTCAGGATTCAAAATTCAGGAGTTACTAATACACTGATGATTTTTAAAAGTGATAAAAATAGATCCAATCAACAAGGAAGTCAATGCAAACACAGGAGATGATTAATTATAAAGCCTTGACAATGAAAAGTGAAGCGTTTGGGAAAATGAGGGAAATTTAGTGAAGGTGAATGAGAAGGCATGACCAGTTTTGAGGGAGGAAACCAGGACAGTGTGGTATTCTAGAGAACTAATACGAAATGAAGTATGATTAAATGAGTCAAATGTTTTTGCTGAATAAGATAAAGGTAGAATAAACTGTCAAGATTAGCAAATGAAAGATCTTGGTGAACTGCACTGGGCGGCCTTCACAGAGCAGAGGAGAAAAAAGCTTGTCTAGAACAGATTCAAAACAGAACGGGAGGACAATTGGGCTTGATCAGTAAGACAACTTCTCTGTGGAGTTCTGATATAAAGTGGCTAGAGGAACAGCCATGGTTTAAAGAGACTGTAAGATCAAAAGAATCGTATTTTCTTTTATGAAGATAGCAGAAGTAGCAGCTGATCCTATGTGACAATGACCCAGAAGGGAGTTGAAGTTAAAGATGTAGGTGAAAGTGGGTAGAATTGGATACAACAGTTAAGACAACTCCTATGGATAGTTTTGATATAAATGGATTAAATTACCATTGTTCTCCGGGTCCTCTGTAAAATACACTGACAATGTCACATTGGACATCTGTGAGGAGCACACATACAGATAGCATAGCTGCACAATTATGTCAGAAGTTCAACTGTGGGATGGTAAAGAGCCAGTGGATTTGTTCAAAACCTTCTATTAGCTATACTTTTCATTTTCATTAGGTAAGTTAATTATTAATTATAGAAATAAATGAAATATTGGACTAGCAGCTAACATAGTGGTTGGAGCATGGAACTTCCATGGTTGACCACAGTTTGGGTCCTGGACCCAGTGGCTTGAAAATCACATCAGACATTGGCATGGATGCCCCAAATCCCACAAGGAACATGGAGAACAGGGGACTATGAGGTGGCCATTCCCCCCTGGAGAGTGATTTCTCACTTTCCTTCTCTCTGTCTTTCTCTGGCCAACACATGTGTCCTATGGCAAGAAAAAAAAAAAAAAAAAAACTAACTTAAAGAATAAAAACGAATGAGAAAAAAGAGTGAAATGTGAACGTTTATTGAAATCTGGGTGTTTAGTGCAAACTGTGCTCAATGCTTTGAAAAAACTGGACAAACATGAGTAAGGAAAAGGAAAAATATTACGTTATATGAGATACAACCATACAAATATACAGAATTCATAAAAATGTAGTTTACACTTAGATTCTTTAGAAAATGTCAAATTAAGCTTACATAAAACAATTGATACTTCAATGTTATTTAATGCAAAGTGGGAGTGTTTTACTTCAAAAAATTAGTTAGATCCAAAAGGCATACCCCACTCTCTGAGAAAAAGCCTTGGAATTATCTCAAAAAAAAATGGATAAAACATTTTATTTTACATTAAGTAAAAATAAAGTCTTTGGGAGTATGTTTAAATTATTTTATGTGACTTGCCATTCAAATGAAATTTTACATAATTGACCATTATTAGTGTTAAAAAGTTTGAATGAAAATGTTTCTTCACTATGTCTGAAAATGTGTGTACTGCATTTAAACTGATAGTTGGGGGATGATATTTTATGACCATTTTCAAATATTGAAATGATATTTTAATTGTCAAATAGCTTTTTTTTTTTTTGAGAAGTTTTTGTTATAGGGTACGTGTGCTTGCCAGAAAGACAGAGAGACAGAAAGTGAGAAATCACCCCTCAGAAGAGATGGCCATGCCACAATTCCTTCTCCTCCATTCTCCTCTCAGGATCTTGGGTATGCACACATGCCCATGCGTTCACTCTGAGTTCAAGCCACCAGGTCTGGGACTCCAACCACGGTCGACTACATGGGAGTCCAGCGACATAGCCAACTGCTGGTCACTCAAAATGGCTTTTATTTCTAGTTGATAGCATTTCAAATCTCACAAAGTAGATAATAAACCTAATTTCTTAAACTAATCAGAAAAATAAATAATGTAGAAATGGAAAAGATAAGTTCCTCAACATGAGAGGAAGAGTTAATATAAAAAATAAATATAAAACAATACATGAGAGATTTCAACATCAAAGCCTTGACTAGGTCCTTGTTGTGAGTGTGAAATGTTATGTATTTTTCCTATGAATGAGTTAAACACAGAGAGAGGACTGGAAAGAGATGAAGATACAGGATCTCAATGCTATTCACCACTCAGCCAAGCACAGATCAGGGGCACACATATATCAAATGTATTCAAGGAGATCTCTGGTCTTGAACTGGCAGCATTCCCATGTGTCTGCCTCACAGAACAAGTTTGTCCTCGGTTTCACTGTCATTCCCCCCACAAGAATAGGCTCTTTCAAAAAGATTAACAAGATAAGCATCTTGTTATATAGCAAGAAGACAACAGAAAGCATTAGCTTTAGAAAGCAATAGGAGGAGAGGGATTGGGACCACGTAAGACCTTCTGTCCAGTCCGCCCTCCTGTCCCCCAGATAGAGCCAGGACAAGCCAATAACCAGCCATCTATATCTGGATTCTGAGTACTGCTTTCAGGGATTAGGACCACTAACAACCTTCTGCCCAGACTTCACCCTCCTGCCTCCCAGTTTGAGTCAGGATTTCCAGTACTATGTTGAAAAAGTGGCGAAAGAGAAGACATCTCCATTGTAGCTGTAAACTATTGCTTTCAGGGACTAAAACTAATAAAGATGTTCTGCTGAGACTTCATTCTCCAGACCCCATTCAAAAGTGCTTCCACGCACTGAGTATCTACATAGGTCTAAGTGAACCATAGACAACACCTGAATACTATTAGGGTCAGAATATTCCTCAATTCCCACTGAATCTGCCTCACGAAGGGAGAAAAACAGAATGGCAGGGAGGTTACAGATCACCTCCTCCTGCTCACCTCTGAGTGTTCAGATTGAACTTCAAGAAAGTAGGAAGAAATGGGGATCAGCAGGTGGTGTGGTGGTTGAGCCACTGGACACCCCCTCATGGCTGACCATGGTTCAAGTCCCAGAGAGGGTGACGTGCTGGCATGCTTTCTCATTTTCCCAATATCTCTCTCTCTTTCTCTCTCTCTTTCTCTCTCTCTCTCTCTCTTTCTCTTGTCAAATTAAAATGAATGGATGAACAAATGAAGTTAAATAATTATTTAAAAAAAGAGAAATTAAGAAGAAATATATAAACATATAACCCATCAGATGACCAGAAATCACCACAGAGGCACAAGAAATATGAGAAAGCAAGAAAATACTTCTCCCCCAAGGGAAAAGATTAACTCCTCTTCATCTACAGACAGTACAATGGAACTCACAGAAATGTCTGACAAAGAATTTAGAATATTCATAGTGACAAAGCTAATAGAGATGCAAGAAAAGAGCAAACAACTCCAGATTTTGGAGAAAAGAGCTGACAGGTTTCAGGAGATGAGGAAATTCTTGCATGATCTGAAAGAGGAAATAAACACCATAAAAAAGAATCAAATGGAACTGCTAGAGATGAAGGTTGTAATACAGGAAATATAAACCTCCTTGAAAGTATTAAAAGCAGACTAGATCATCCAGAAGATCAAATCTCAGATGTGGAAGACAAAATCTCTGGACTAGAAAAATCCACCACGAAGACTGAGAAAATATCCCCCCAAAAATGAGAATAATATACAAGAAATACTAAATACCATTAAATGTCCAAACATCTAGATAATCAGTATCCCAGAAGGTGAAGAGACTAATAAAGCCATTGATAATCTATTCCATTAAAATCCTGGAAGAAACTTTTCCACACATAGAGAGGTTTTCAAAGATCAATATCCAGGAAATACAAATGACCTCACATGGAATCAACCGAAGAAGATCTTTTCCAAGACACATTATACCTAGATTAACCAAAACCACAGACATAGACAAGATAGTAAGATTGGCAAGAGAGAAATATCAAGTTACCTACAAAGGATATCCCATCAGGTTAAGAGCAGACTTCTCATCAGAAACAATGAGAACAAGGAAAGAATGAGAATATATAATTCAAAGTGTTAAAAGAAGAACAATTTCAACCAAGAATATTGCGTCCAGTAAGATTATCCTTCATATGGGAAGAAAAGACAAGAACGTTCTCAGAAAAACAGAACCTGAAAGAATTTACCGACACCAGACCAGCTCTCCAAGAAGTTCTGAAGGAAGTGCTATATCAGGAAAACTAAATACTGACACACAGAAATGAGAGTTCGAAAGTCACACAGAAATAAGAGTTCGAAAGTAACTAAGAAAATGGCCAACTTAATGGTAGGGACAATTATGGAGTTGAATGTTATCTTCCAGAATTAAATGGAAAGATCAGACCATAACAGAAGATAGATTAAGTGCATGAGGCTGAACTGGTGAAATAGAATTTTATGACTTTTGACTAAAACATTACTGATTTTCTTCTATGCTTTGTTTCCAGATTTAAGGATTTTTGTCTTCTCTTGAACTGTTGATAGGTTCATGTACCTACTGTTTGAACAGAATCCTAACCTGTTTCCTGGCTTTAAGTCTTAGGCAAAGTTCTCTTAACAGTTTTTTTTTTTTTTTTTTTATTTTGATTTATTAAAGCTAAAACTGTCCATAAACACGTGTGCCTTATGGCAAAAACTTAAAAATAAAAAAGTAAAAATTCTTTTTACATTATAATAGATTCAGGAAACAGAAAAAGAAAGGAAGCTACTTAACTCTTATTTGAGATCAGAGCAATTTAATACCCAAATTTAAGTCACTATAAAATAATTAAAGACTAGTGGTCATGAATAAAGCTTTGGAAATTCTAAGTGAAATAATAATAAATTCCTTCAACCTATAAATAATCAAACATATCATATATTGGTCATATACAAAATTTGTTCAGCATTACAAAATCTTATCAATGGAGGCCAACAGATGGTGTAGCAATTGTGGTGCTGGATTCCCACCTGACTGACTGTGATTTGAGTCCCAGGCCCACCCAGTGGCTTGAAAATCACACAGGCCACATGTGCATGTGTGCCCAAGATCCCAGGAGGAGAATAGATGAGAAGGAATTGTGGTGTGACCATCCCCTGGGGGAGGCAATTTCTCACTCTCTCTCTCACTGTCTCTTTCTCTCTTTCTCTGTGGCAAGTGCAAGAGCCCTAAAAAAAAAGTATCTAAAATTAACTTATCAATGTGGTAGCTACTCAAATAAGTAAATTGAGGGATTAAAAATGGTATGATAATTATGCTACATTTATAAATCTCCAACTATTCCTGATAAACACATGTACATATCAAATTGAGAATATATGTAAGTTTTCTTAGCTTGATAATATATATTTTCCTAAAATGTCAACATCACAGTTAATATAAAATTGATTTTTTTTCAGATAAAGTCAAAGTTGCCCACTATCAACAACTATCACCAATTCTACTTAAAATTTTTCTCAACTATCAGTGCGATCAAATCAAATAATTGATAATAACTAATCTTGGCAAGGATGTGAGGAAATGGTTAAAAGGAATAGATTCAAAAGAATGTAAGTAGTATAAAAACAGAATCACTTAACCACCTTTGAAAAAGTAAAATAAAATACAAATTCAAGAGAGTGAGGGAGGGAAGGAGAAAGGAGAGAAGAGAAAAAAAGAAGAAAATCAAATTTGCTTCAGTACTATCATTTTTAGTTTTAATCTCAAAGTACCGAATTTTATATTAAATTTTTTCTCTGTGTGTGTGTCTGTGTGTGTGTGTCTGTGTGTGTGTGTGTGCTTATCTACAAGTACATACTTAGCATATGTATATATTGTGTATAGAATATACATGAACAGTATGTGTGTATATATTTTTTTACAAATTAAAAAAATGCAAGAAAATTGAAGTTTTATTTGCACTCAGTCTTATTAACTCATTAACATTTTTGAAAAGCTACCATCGTAAAGTTAACATGTTCTAGTTCTTGACTTTATTTTTGTAACATATAAACATATTCAGAAACCATGTAGAGAATGTTTTGTGTGTGTGACTCTGTGTCTGTTCTCAGTTACTTACTTCCCTAATTAATATTATATTTTTATATTATCTCTGGTGTTTGTGTAAGAAATGTCTTCATGTTAACTTCCAGATAGTAGTCCATATTGATTACTCAATATTTTTTGTGTGCATTTCCTTATAGAAGGACATTTAAGCTATTCTTAATTTTTGACTTGAAGTCCTAACTACAACCTCTGCTGAAATCAAGTGGGACAGTCTCCTTGCTCCCAGAATTTCCAGTTCATGAGCAGAGTGTCTTTGGTGCTCAAAGCACTTTGTAGGGTCAGGTGGTAATGCAGTGGTGGTCCAGCTAGCCACATGGAGAAATTCTAGTTTCACTTTGTAGAACCTCCCTGTGCATGTGCCTGCCTGTGATCTGGTGGGTCAAGACTGGAACTGGATCGAGAACTCACATTGAAGTGGCTATCTCTCTTTCTCCCCCTCTCTCCTTGTCTCTCTGACTCTTGCTCAAAGAATGAATAATAAGTAACCTTTTATCAAAAAACAAAGACACTCTATAAAAATGTTTCACATTAATCCCACTTCGTGAATTAAGAAATAAATTTGGAGAAATTGAAGAAGTTTCTCCAGAACATTGAATTGACATAGAGGGAGCCAGTGTTATACAAGTCTATCTCATTCAAGAAACTGTGTTCTAGGGGGGCCAGCAGGTGGCATGGTGGTTAAGGGACTGGACTCTTGCAAGGCTGGCAAAAGTTCAAGTCCTACACCTGGTAACTTACTGTCTCACTTTCTCCCTTCCCTCCTCGCCGCCAACCCCCACCCCCCGACCCCGGGTGAATATATGTGCCCTATAGCAAGTTAAATAATAATAATAATAATAAATAGATACATTTTTAAAAGAAACTATTTTAACCAAAATCAATTTGCTTTTCAAGTATTTAAAACTCTTTTAAAAACTAAGGCATATTTAATAATGCTTCATTCACACAGAATAGGTATATTTCACATCACCCAATAAGATGTAATAAGGGCAAAGATTCTCAACTGGCAAATCCACATCAAGTTTATAACTTAGAGGAATCTTTGCCCTTGTTAACCAGAGACCTGTAGAAAGAATGACCATATTAGCAATGTTTGTAATAACAAGAAACTGATCAAAACTGAAATATTAACATAGAGAAAAGAGAATGAAAGAATGAAGAGAGATCTATTCATAATTATTGTACAGTAGCAAAAATGAATGTTTTACATCTTACACACACACAAACATACACATATATGTATGTATATATATATGTATGTATATGTATATATATATGTGTGTGTGTATATATATATATATATATGTGTGTGTGTGTGTGTGTGTGTGTGTGTGTATCTATACATATATGTGAAGGAGCTCAAAAATATGATGAGAGATAAAACAAGTCCCAGAGGATCACTATAGGTAAGAACTGCTTACATAGATTTTCAAAACTTACAAATTTAAAATCACCCATTTTGGGGGCCACTAGGTAGAGGAGTGGTTAAGCTGCTGGGCTCCCACATGACTGACTGTGGTTCAAGACCCAGACATGGTGACTTGCTTTCTCATTTTCTCTCTCTCTCTCTCTCTCTCTCTGTGTGTGTGTGTGTCTCTGTTGAGTCACATGTCCTGTGGCTAATTAATAATAATCATAATAATAAATAAAATTAAATAATTCTTAAAAGTATAAAAAATTGAATCACACATTTTACTAATTATAAAGAAAAGCAAGGCAATTATAACAAAATCCAAATGAGCAATTATTCTTGAATTAGATGGTGTGAGATATGATTGTGAACAGATACACACAGACATTAAAAGGCCTTGGTAATATTTTTTTTGTGTGTGATTTTTGCCTTAAGGCACATATGTTTACCAGAGAGAGAGAGACTGAGACAGTGAGAGGGAAAGTGAGAAATCACCCCAGTGAGATGGCTGCGCTGCAATCCCTTCTCTTCATTCTCTCCCTGGGACCTTAGGTATGGATGCACACCTGCCCAGCGTGAGTTTCAAGTTACTCTATATCTTGCTGAAAAGTCTAACTGATAATTTCAAATCTCAAAAACAATGTATGATCAGAATGTTACAGGTACATTAGACTTAATTCAAAATATAGACAATAGTATAATTTTTTAAAAGCCAATTATTGAAATGAATTATTTATCTGAGAGGTGACATTAATATTTCAAATAAATACTATAGTTTCCTTTCAACACCCTTCTTCATAAACTATTCTCAGGACTCAAGTGGAAACTGTCCAATTCTGAATCCATACATAGCACATAATTCTTGAGCAAGACAGAACAATGTGTCAATAATCAGCAAAGCAGATGTGTGAGTACAGCTCACATTTTCCCTTTTTCTTTTGAAAGAAAGACAGTTTCCTTTGATAAATGACACAAGGAATTGGAAGGAAAGGCTGAATGCTTAAAAGTAAAATATAGTCATTATAGAATGTAATGAGGACCAAAATTGTGTCAAGTTTTCTTCTCTAGGTACTACCATAGATTTTAATTGACCACAGTGCTGAGCCCACCATTATTGCTGAAATCAAGCAACAGTGGGTAAGTCACAAAAAAACAAGTGTTTTGTTTGTTAGTTTTTTTGAATTCCACAGCTAATATAGTCATAGCGGCCTTAGGCAAAACTAGTTCTTTATGGAAGAGTCCACTCCTCTCTCAAAAAAATGTCTACACTATTAAAAAATTAACTTTTAAGCCCTTTTGAAGAACTAAAATTTATTTCATCTTTTTTAATCTCTGCTTAAATGCATATCCAAAAGAAGTGGTGACATGCATAATATTGTAAACGTATAATTGTACTCTTGAGATTTTCAAAATTCTTGAAAATAGAATGTAAAAAGAGAAGAATAGATAGACATTGGACAGAGGCTGAGAGAAAAGATTACCCAAACACAAAAATGCCTTGTGATTTTTCTGTGGTGCCAGTACTATAAGTATGATTGAAACAATAATTTTATTAAATTAAAAATGAGAATGTCTACAAACTTAGTAAGTACTATACCACATATTTGACTTCTATTTTTAGCAAAGCAAAAAGATTTTCTGAACCAACTTAAACATTTCCATACTACATTCTATTTCTAATAGTATCTCTTTAATATACATAAAAACACATTTACTTTTCAAAATGATTTTGCGAATAAACATAGTCACTCATATTTTACGAAGGAGGCAACTGGAGTGGATACAGTTGAAGTGCCATAGCTATAGCAAGTGCCAGAGCTGAGGCATGCTTTCTGTTTCCAAAATGATTATTTCCAGTTGTCAGCACTTGAAATCCAAAAAGATTTAAATTAAGCTTAGTCAATTAAAACCATCTCAACCTCCAAAATTAAAAAAAAAAAGTAATGTAATTATCTTTGGAACAGAAATGTGTGGAATTGTGGCATACATATAACACAATTAAAACTTAGAGTGATTTCTCTCTAATCGCTTTTCCTAGTTCTCTGCTAGAAGAAAGAACTATTATTAAACAAGCCTTAAATTTGTGAATCTCAGTGTGTTCAGGCTTTAATTGTCTCTAGTAAATTATTATTTTACCTACATACGCAAACAATACATGTTTAACTCCATAATACAACTTCCTGCCTAGAATGGGCAGAGCTAAAGTGGAAGACTCACAGGTCCTGATTTCAAAATTTATTATAAGACCCCAACAATCAAAACAGTGTGACGCTGGCATAACAGAAAAATAGACCATTGTAGTAGAATACATAGTCTAGAACTAAATTCTCTTATATATTATCAAATGATTTTGGGACACCAAGACCTCTCAATGGAGAAAACACATGGTGTTAAAAAACTTGGATATTCACGGAAGTATGAAGTTGGATTATGATCTTACAATACATAAAAAATTTAACTCAAGAAGGAAAAAGACCAGGGCCAGCAGGTAGCATAGTGGTTAAGGCGCTGGATACTCCCAGATGTCCAACCATGGTTCAAGTCCTGAACCTGGTGGCTTCTTTTCTCATTTTCCTTCTCTCTCTTTCTCTTTCTCTCTGGTCAAATTAAAATGAATGAATGAATAAATAAAATTAAATTAAATAATTCTTTAAAAGAAAAGAAGGAAAAAGACCTAAATGTAAAACTCAAAATCATATAATTCCTAGAAGAAAGCTTGTGAAAAAACTTCTAAAACATTATATTTGGCAATGATTTCTCAACTATAAAGCAAAAAAAAAAAAAAATAGGCAAGAAAAAAAAGACAAATGGGACTACATCAAGCTTTAAATCTTCTGTGAATTGAACAAGCCAGATGGTGTGGTGGTTAGGGCAGCTGGCTATTGCATGGATGAGTGTGTGTTTTGAGTTCCAGACCTGGTGGCTAGAAAATCAGGCTGGTGTATGTATTTGCATGCCCAAAATCCCAAGAGAGAAGGAATGGTGGTATGGTCATCTGGCCTGAAAAGTGATTTCCTAATTTCTTCATCTCTTTCTCTGTCCACCTGGCAAACACATGTTTCCTAATGCAAACAAATAAATAAAGCAAACAAAACAGTGTGAAAAGGCAACCTACATAATGGAAAAAAAAAATAGGCAAGGGACTTGAATAGACATATCTCCAAAGAAAATGCACAAATGGTCAACAAACATGTGAAAAAATGTTCAACATGGGACCAGCAGTTAGCGTAATGGCTATGTTGCTAGACTGCCATGTAGTCGACTGCGGTTTGCGTCCCGGACCCTGTGGCTTAAAACTCACTCCAGGACTATGTGCGTGTGTGCCCAAGATCCCGAGAGGAGAATGGAAGAGAAGGGATTGCAGCGTGACCATACCCCATGGTGGGTGATTTCTGGCTTTCTGTCTCTCTGTCTTTCTCTGTCTGTCTGGCAAGCACACGCACCCTATAGCAAAAACCTCTCAAAAAAAAAAAAAAAAGTTCAATATCACTAATCATAAGATAAATGCAAATCAAAACCCAAATCAGAACCTCAATAGTGAGGCTGGCAGGTGACATGGTGTTTAAGGTGCTAGACTCCAATATGGCTGACCGCAATTCAAGTGCTGGATGTGGCAGCTTACTTTCTCACTTGCCCTCCCTCTCTCTCTGTCTTTCTCTGGTAAAATTTAAAAAATAAAAAAGTAAATAAATAATAACAAATAAAATAAATAAATAAATAAAATATCTTTAAAAAACTCAATGGAATGGAATGTTCAATCTTGAAGAGGATGTACTTTTATTTAATTGGACATATTATATGCGTGCTTTGAAAAATCATATTTTAGCCCACAGGAGACTGGAGAAGAATGGATTGCCGCATGGCCATCCCCCCGGGGGGTGATTTCTCTCTTTCTGTCTCTCTATCGCTCTCTGTTTTTCTGGCAAGCGCATGCTCCCTATAGCAAAAACCTCTCCAAAATAATTAATAAAAAAATATAATTTCAAACAACATATTGTATTTTACAATAAATAGTTTATACATATTTTGTACTTATTTTGCTATTAAAAGGAAAATTATTGAAATTATATTCAAT
This sequence comes from Tupaia belangeri chinensis, assembly GCF_000334495.1. Taxonomy (NCBI): domain Eukaryota; kingdom Metazoa; phylum Chordata; class Mammalia; order Scandentia; family Tupaiidae; genus Tupaia; species Tupaia belangeri. Next base: position 1,398,148 of record NW_006160192.1, on the reverse strand, counting down.
TTCATCAATACTGTCAATACAACCTGAAGTTTATTAGAATCAAGAACATAAACTACACAAGATTTACATTTTTTAAGTGCACTTTCACTTTGGTATTGTAAACTGCACTTGAAAGAAGAACATTAACAGAAACAAGTATATTATGAGCAACCTTGTATCATTTTGTTACGCTTGTAACCACCTTGGAAAATGGTCATCTTTCAATCATTATCTATTTTAGAATAAAATTAACACTCATTAGAACTGAGCAGCTTGTCTATTTAATTATATGACATAATTAGAACTAGCTTATCACATATTGCCACATGTCCAATTTGTAAATACTGACCCGGTGAATTGTGGGATTGTTAAAAAGCAACAGTCCTAAGAATTTCTCTGTTTAAGTGAAAGTGCCTACTCATGAAATATTGTCTCCTGACTAATGTCAAAAACTAATCATTGTATATTTATATTTGTATATTTTTGAGAGATTTTTGCTATAAGGAGCGTGTGCTTACCAGACATAGAGAGACAGAGACAGAAAGTGAGAAATCACCCTTCAGTAGGGATGACCATGTCACAATCCCTTCTCCTTCATTCTCCTCAGAATCCCAAGCATGCACCCACTCACACCTGGTATGAGTCTCAAGCTGCTGGGTTTGGGACTCAAACCATGGTTGACTACATGGGAGTCTAGTGACATAACCATTATGCCATTTGCTAGCCCCATAATCATTATATTTTAATAAATTTGTAATGCAAATAATAAAGTACATGTTTTTAGCAAAGAGGTATTTTTCAACAGACTCTCACAATGTCATAATCCTCCTGCACCAGCCTAGGATTACACATATATGCCACCATGCCCAGTATGATTACTTTGGTCCAAATTCAAACATGGCCTTCTCTGTGGCTCCAATACCATACAGCCGTGCTCTACCACCATGGCAAGGCCAATAAAATTTTGTATTGTTTTGTTTTTAAATTGCATAGTTTATTTATATCCATTCCTATTATTTTCAGTTTTCATTTACATTTAATCATTATACATCTTTATAGCATACAATGTGGCTTTTCAAAGTATACATGCATTACATGTCAATCAAGTCAAAGCTAATATTATACACATCCTCAACAGATAATTTGCCATTCTTGTGTTGGTTAAATGTGTGTGTGTGTGTGTGTGTGTGTGTGTGTGTGTGTGTGTTTCCCCTCAAGCTTCTCAGGCAATAAAAAATAAAATATCTTTTAAAAATTATCTTTCGAGAAGTTGCAGGGACTGCTCAGCAGAACATGCTTTTCTGAGTGTGGGGAGCCCTGTGGATTAGAAATAAACATAAAAATAAACACACATGACCAGCAGGTAGAGTAATGGCTATGTCGCTGAACTCCCATTAGTCGACCACAGTTCAATTCCCAGACCCAGCGGCTTAAACTTACTCTGGGTGTGTGTGCGTGCATGCCCAAGATCCTGAGAGGAGACTGGAAGAGAAGGGACTGTGGCATGGCCATACTCCCTGGGGGGTGATTTCTTGCTTTCTGTCTTTCTATCTACTCTTTCTGGTGAGCACAGTGCCCTATAGCAAAAATAAATAAATCAAAAAAATAAAAATAGAAAAAACCTCTCCAAACAAAAAACAAGCACAAATGAACAAAGACATAGAAGTATAGAAAAGCAAGGATCAGGTAGGCCCCACTTTACTGATGGAGAAAGTCAAGACCGCAAATCAGCCTCAGGTTTATTATTTTATGGGGCAGAAAATGGGGAAAGAGCAAATGGAATGCAAAGCCAATTGTTTTCAGACATTAAGTGACTGATGCTGGGGAAAATGACTGGCCCCTTGTGATTTCTTCTGATCTTTTGGAGCAAAATCTGAATAACACATGTGGCTTCCTTAGACAGATTCTGCTTTGCAGTATCAGCAGCTAGCCTATTCGTATGGTAATACTTTCATTGCTATGCAAATTAAGTGCACAGAGACCCTAGTATCACCTAGTATAGAAAACTCAGGACTGGCACGCTTTCATGATCCCTCAGCTGTGACACAAAGTGGAGAATGCACAGACAATGCTATTTGCCCTGGAAAGCTTTCCTGAGCTTTGAGGGACTGGCTCATCCTGAATCTTAGGTTCCTGTTTGTCTATTATTAATGCATGTTTATGAGTAGTAGTAAAGTTGCCTTGCCTGACTTGTGGGAATAATGCCCTGTGACTTATATGAGTGTTCTGTCTTACCTGGTAAAGGTATGACTAGCAGAATTAAGAATCCTTGAAATGAATGTTAGTTGTTAGTTTTTTAATGCAATTTAAATATATTTTTATATATATATATTTGACTGCTGAGTCCCCACTAAACTTTTAAACATATCTGGTGAAGTTCCAAAGAACTTTGTACAACAAAATGACACAAGACACTATTGTCAGTCATAATTCTAAATTCTAAAAATTCTCTGAAACAACCTTTTACAAGATCCCCCCACCCCGCTATTGTAAACATTCTATTTGCTGGTTCAAATTTGTCTCTGGGCTTTTACTTTATTTGTTTAATTTACCTTTCAGAAAATTATTTAAGTGAGTTATTTCTGATATTAGTATATCTGTCAACAAATAAATTCAGTAATAAATTCTAAGATTTAGAATACTATGAGATAAACATTTCAAAAGCTTGACTTGACAGAAGACAGTATGTTAGTCATATTAAGTTTTTAATGATTATTTTTTAAAAAATCTAATTTACCAAGTTATTTGTTCAAGAACTCAAACTTGTCATCAAAATCTTTTTTTTTCCAGTTATAATGTTGCTAGTCTCAAGATAACATTGATTATTTGTAACATAGATACAGTTACACTTTTAAACAATATCAAATAGTATTTATGTCTCCAGCAAGGTTTTAAACACTTTCAAATAATAATTCACTTAATACTTATTTTATAAGCAAGGGGACCAAATAAAATAAAATATAAGATAAAAAATATTAAGTAGCATAACTTAAACCACATAGGTAGAAAGAAAATAGAACCAAGATTCAAATCCCTAATGAGTTGACTACAGAGTCCCCATTAAGATTTTAAGCAAAACTAGTGGCATCCCAAAGAACTTTTTCCCCCAACATGGAGCAGTATTGTCAGCCATGATTCTAAATTAAATTCTAATCTTCATGAATTCTGGGATCAGCCAGCTTAAATAATTCCAGGTTTGATGAAGGGACTATCTGTGTTTTCTAATCATCAGAAGTGATTTTGTTTCAATTTTGTTTCTCAACTGCTCAAAACACTGTGTTGGGTTCTGTAAAGTTCCCTGGCACGGGTGAGATGTGTTTATTTTGTATTACCCTCAGCTAAGGGTCCATGCTTTTGTATCTTATTTTGATTTGAAGACTCTCTTATCAGACTTCTTGCACTACATGAGCCCTGGGATTATACTTCTCAGCCTTAATATTTGAGAGGCTGTGAAGTGTGATGTTTAAGCTCACTTTGGCTATTACCTTCAATTCGGAAAGCCAGTTTGAGTAATCTACTTAATCTATGGCTATGTACTTAGAGTTCAGAAATGAATTTTTACTCATCCACGATATTAATTTTATCCAACATATTAATTACTGACAGTGGAAATCTGATCTATGGCCCCAGCTATCTATAACACCAGAAACTAGCTTTTCTTAAAACAGCATGGTGTTGGGACCAGCAGTTAGCATAATGACTATGTCACTGGACTCCCCATAGTCGACCGCGGTTCGAGTCCTGGATCTGGTGGCTTAAAACTCATGCCAAGCACGTGGCTTAAAACTCATGCCAGGCATGTGTGCGTGTGTGCCCAAGGTCCCAAGAGGAGAATGGAAGAGAAGGAATTGTGGCATGGCCATCCCTTCTTGGGGGTGATTTTTTGCTTTCTATCTCTCTTTCTGGCGAGTGCACGTGCCCTATAGCAAAAACCTCTCCAAAAAAAAAAAAAAGTATGGTGTTTAATTTTTTCACATTCTATTGGAAGTCCCTGTTAATGTGATAAATCATATTCAATAAAGGTGTGCTAGTATAGGAAATCTAAAAGAATGCTGAAAGGAAAAGTAAATCCAATAGTATTTTGCTTATCACAATAATTCATGTTATGTGCTATTTGAACTAATAGTATATACTATACTCATAATTTTCCATTGCAAATTAGTATCCTCAAAATTGTTCTTCTTTGGGACCAGCAGTTAGCATAATGGTTATGTCGCTGGACTCCCACGTAGTCAACCACGGTTCATGTCCCGGACCCGGCGGCTTAAAACTCATGCCGGGCACATGTGCGTGCGTGCCCAAGATCTTGAGAGGAGAATGGAGGAGAAGGGATTGCAATGTGGCCATCCCCCCTGAGGGGTGATTTCTCGCTTTCTGTCTCTCTGTCTCTTTCTGTCTGTCTGGCGAGCGCACGCGCCCTATGGCAAAAACCTCTCCAAAATTTAAAAAAAAAAAAATATTCTTCTTTCATCTTAAGGATTAAAAGAAAAATTGAGAATAAAAATAAATAATTTTTATATCAGCATACTGTCTTAGTCTGTTTGAGCTGTTAGAATATAATAGAGTAGATGGCTTAGACAACAAATACTTATTTTTCACAGTTCAGCAGTCAGAAGTTCAAGGTGAGGGTACAGCATAGTTAAGTTGTTGGTGAAGACACTCTTCCTGGTGTAGACATGGCATCTTCTCCTTTATTGTTAAAGAATGGAGACAGAAATTCATCTCTTGTGTCTCTTCTTATAAGGGCACTAATCCTATTCATGAGGGCCCCATTCTCGTGACCAAATTATCTCCCAAAGGCCTCACTTTCTAATACTATCATCTTGAGTACTAGAATTTCAATACATGAGCACTTTTATACATCATTGTATACATTTGAAATGGAGGTGGGTACAAACATTCAATCCATAACATAAACTTAGCACCAGCAACTTTATATTTCCAGTCTTATATTCTCACTTGGTCATTAAATATACTACTGATAGGAGAAAATTTAGATCAAATCAGGCATGATTATTTTCCCCAAAAGATGATTGAGAAAGGGTGGATTCCACCTCAGAAGAAAGAAATAATCTTTATTTTCTTTGTTCATACTCATGAATTATATCAACATGAAATAAAGTTCAATAAAACAGTAAGGTTTCATTTATTTACTATTTTATTTCCATCATGTAGAACATAAAAGTGCTATAAATTTTCAGAGGGAGAGAAAACAATATTAAAATGATTCTTAGAGGCTCAGACAACACAGATGAAGAAATTAAGAACTATAATAAGCTTTTGTCTAAAAGGGATGATGATCTAATTTAAGTGTGAAAATTATGTTTGTAGAATTATTAAGAAAAAATTGAAGGATTCTTTATGGAACAATGAGAAATAGAAAACATAGAAAAGAAAAAAGATGCTAAGTATACTGAATATAAATCCACTATATTATATGGTTGCTGAATAGTTATCTGCTAAAAAATAAATAAATCATGAAAAACTACAGCAAAATAAATAATAGAAATATTATTTCTATCTCTCTCTCTCTCTCTATATATATATATATAAGCACATATTACATAATATTATATAGTAAAAGGAGACTTCAAAAACTGAAATGAAAGTATAAATTTATTTTGGTGCAAAGAATGCTAAAAATTTATCTGCAGTATTTTATAATGCACACTTTTCAGGAATATTATATATACAAATCTCGTGTTTGTTTATACACACACACACATATGTACACACACACACACACACACACACACACACACACACATATATATATATATATAAAACAGATAAAACAGTATAACAGAGATGCTAAGTTCCTGAAATATCCTAAGTTGATCAAATGGCCCTAGTTGTTTTTGAAGCATCATAATATGTGTGTGTGTGTGTGTGTGTGTGTGTGTGTGTGTTTTAAATTTTTACCATAGGGCATATGCACTTACATGCACTTACCAGAGAGAGAGGGAGAGAGAAATCACCCAGGGGAGATAGCCACACCACAATACCTTCTCCTCCATTCTCTTCTTGGGAATCTGGGCACACAAATATGTACTTGGAGTATTTGTTTGTTTGTTTGTTTGTGTGTTTAAAGAGAGATTTTTGCTATAGGGAATGTGCACTTGTTGGAAAGACAGAGAGAGACAGAGAGACATGCCATGACCAAAAATAATTTTCAAAATAAAAGAACAAAGACTAAAATTAGATTATTTATTTTATCTAATTTAAACACAGGTATTTTTCTTTATTCTCTTTTGTAGCTGATGCTATTGCTCTTCACAGTGACATTACTCAGTCATTTTACCAAATAATACTCTTTCTAAATGTCATCAAGTTTATGCAGCAGTGGAGGTTAATCAATGTCAAGATTAATATATTGCTTAATTTAATTCAGAGTTTCATTATAGTTACAAATATATATAAGTAGCTAATACATACATACATATATAGCTAATAAATATGTTCAATATTTATTTTAATTAAATAAATGAATATAATATACAAATAAATATTACACTATACAAGATAAATAAAAATAAATATTCCTTAAATAAGCAAACTACTCTTCTTTTAAATCTATATTTACTGGGACATTTCTCTGAAGCAAGATTGCTAGAATATGGCTTGAGAAATATGATTTAATATAAATTCATTTGATCTTGGCTGTTCTATAAAACCCCTCCTTGTGGAGTGAAAGGATCTCATGAAGAGCTGGCCTGAGCTTGCAAGGTGTCCCGCAGTATGCTAACCCCGCTTCCGTTATATGAGGGGGGCCTGTTAACCAAATGAAGCACGAGGCTAGTCTCCCCTGCTAGGGAGCTCTATTGCTTGAGGCAACTACTGTTCCTTCCAAAGGAATCTGACAGAACCTATTACTAGACTTGTTCAGCAGATTGCACAACAAAGCCGTGCAGACACTGAAACTCTGGACCAGCTCATGCTATCGACTATTCACAAACCTAGGCAGAGAGCATATGCTCTCCAGCTACCTGTTTGGTAGAGAACGAGATGGGGTAGAAGATGTAAAAGGCAAGGGAACATCCAGGGATGCCTTTGATGAACGTGTTACAGAGGTCAGAAGCTCTTGCTTATTCCTTAATGAAGCTTTAGCAGAAGACAAACTAGGGTTTGCATTAGAGTCTTGATACCCAAAATCCTACATGGAGATTATTTCAAAATGCATTTTTTATATTTTTTTTCACACACTGTCATCCCAATAAAGGTAAACGCTATTTGTGTATGTCTGTCTTTACATTAATTACCCACAAGCCCTAAAATGACACTCTGATTCCTTCATTTTGTTTTACCTTGGGACCTTTGTTCTGTGTGTAGAGGGACTTCTGTTCTGTGTGGCGGATGAGGAAGCATGTACGTGTAAAGTGGAGGCTTACTTAGTGACTGTAACGTAGACATCAATATTGATGTGTTTGTGTGGCACGCCTGTAAGTAATGACTCAGGGAAAGGGAATGTGGGGGTGAAGAGCCCAGATTTATTGCAAACCAGACCATTCTGACCCCTCCTCATGTGATGAGGAAAGTCAATCATATCAGTCTCATTTTCTACGTTTGTAACAAGATCAGTTCTTTTCCACCATCCCTCTTTCTCTGTTTCTGTCTCTTCTCTCTCTTTCTTCATCTCTTCCATTCCTTGACCCTACTCTTGCCTTTCACTGTGTCCTCAGTGGGAAATATCTCTTCTACAATGTAGGACAGATCATTGCAAGTTAGTATTCTCCCTAGGTCTGCCTACCTAAGCCCTAAGAATCTACTTTTTCCTTACTGGGAAGTTGCAATGCTCACATTTTAGCAGTAATTGCATGAGGCTTCACCTTTAGGACTGAGCAATTTTTTTTTCTTTTGAGAGATTTTTGCTGCTCAGCCGAGAAAACAGAGAGAGACAGAGAGAAAGAGAAAAATCACCCCCTCCCAGTGGGAGTGGCCACTCTGCAATCCCTTCTCCTCCATTCTCCTCTCGGGATCTTGGACATGTGTGTACACATACATGCTGTAAGTTTTAAACCACTGGGTCCAGGGTTTGAACTGCGGTCAACTACATGAGAGTCCAGTGATGTAACCATTATGCCACCTGCTAGTCCCTCAAGCATATTCTTAACTATAGCTTTGTAAGCAAAGTGCTCAGAGTATTTTAGTTTTCACTTAGCTCTTTAATGTATTTTCCAAATTTTTAACCTCTGGAATAGACGAGGATGAATGAAGGGGCTCCCCAAGAACTCTCACCACTCATGTGAATAGATTCATTACATATAAGCATGTCAGTTCTTTACATTTAAAAAGTGCACATTTTTTAATCCAAGATATTGAAATATTACCTTGCATCATTAGCTAATACAGTTTACTAAGTTCCCTAATTTATAACTTACTGAGATATTATGAAACCACACTTAAAATAGCATGTCCAAGTCCAACCAATAGTTGGGGTGAGATCATTATGTTCAAATTACCTTTAGTAAAGTAATTGTTTAGGATTGGAGTACCGAAAGACTTCCAGTATTAACTGAAAGGCTGCCGTTCATCATAGCACATCAATATTGCATTAGAATTTAGATGACTTCTCGTCCTACTCCATCTTCTTACAGGTGAAATAATTGAGGTCCAAAGAGGCTAACAGACTTGCCTAAAGTCACCTCACTAATGAAGTGAGAGTGATAAAAGCAGAGAAAAGCACTGATAAAGCTGAGCAAACTGAAACCTGTTCTGCATAGTTCTTATAGCATTTGGATAATGGATCAAATAGGACACTTAATTGTGTAATTAAAGCAGAATCATTCACATCAAATATTACTAGAATATAATTTCTCAGGTTGCATATCTTAGTAATACAACTTTAAACCACAGCAAATACAGTTTGGTTGTGAAGGCCTAAAAGCATATTTCGGAGGTTTTCCATAACTGAAACATCTAGTTATGTTTATTTTTGGTTCTTAGGGATGTCTGAATCTTATATAAATAGTGGTTATGTCACAAAAGTATGAAGACCTTTAAAATCAGTATGTTGTGTTTTAAGACAACTTCTAAGTGTATATTTTATTGCTATGCTCCAGTGTCTTAGAAAATATTTGAGACAGCTTTGAAACAAATGTTCAGGAACCATAAGATTAATCAAAGCAGAACTGATAAGGAATGAATGAAAAATATGAAGTGGTTCTTGTTCCTGGAGATGACGGAACTCGCCGAGACTTCACTATACACACTGTAATGGAAGGTGACTTAACAAGAAGCAATTTAGCCATGACAATTTCCTATTTCTACTTCAGCTGGAAATGTTAATCGCACCTGCTGAAGGAAAGAATAAAAGCATAGTTTGTAATGAAGACTTTGAAACTTCAAATAGTAAAAGAGAAATATACATATTTTGACATCATTTGATTCACAAGTTTAATCTATATGCTAGTTATGTTACAGGTTCTCTCAAACCAATTTCCTTAAAAACTTAAAGAAAGGTAGAGGTTCTACACAAAGGTAGTATGCTATTCCAACCAGCGTCTTGGATTAATTTAACAGGATGATGATGAGTATTTACACAACTTAACAGTAGTATTAACCTTAAAAGTCTTATAAATTGGGACCAGCAGGAAGCATGGTGGTTAAGGCCCTGGATTCTCACATGGCTGAAAGCAGTTCAAGTCTCAGACCTGGCAGCTTGCTTTCTCACCTTCTCTCTTTCTCATTCCAGCCAAATTAAACAATAATAATGATAATGATGATGAATAAAATAATTATTTTTAAAAAGTCTTATAAATTAACTTTTGACAGAAGGTCACATGTGTGTGTGTTTTTTTAATGGCAAAATTTTAATGTTTTCCAAATTCATGAAAAAGAGTGGGAGAAAAACTTTTTTTCAAATTGTTTTACTGTTTTATCTCCAGTGTTTAGTCAAAACAGTGCCTAGCACAAAAAATGCAGGTAGATATTTTTTTAATTCAATAAATGAGTATCAGTGTCTCTATTCTTATTCTTCTGAATATATATAACTTTCCATGTTTCTGAAATTCAAGTGACTGCTGTTATCCTTGGTTGATTCTGTATTTCTGAAAATCAGATAAGTACTGTTACTTTCATCCAATTCTGTCTCCGGGAGACTGCATCTCATTTCTTGTTCTCTTTGCTTCATGTCAAATTAGCTTCCTCAATAGACAATATTAACTGCAAGTTGATAAAGAGTCTTGACATTATCCAGAAATCATAAGGTCACACCCATGAAAGATTTCTTTAATTAGATATTTCTCTTATGTTGACATTGGCTGAAATTAAACTAGAGCTCTGCAAGACTCAGAGACACTCTTGCTGTGTATGTGGATGGACAAGGGAGCAAGAGAAGCGGGTTCCGGGCACAGCAGGGCTGCTGCTATCCCACGGCTCTCTCCCCATTAAAACATACTTGTCTCGTATTTCTTCTGTCTCCACGTCGCCAGCGTTTTTTCAAAGCAGGGGTGTATAGCAACGTTGCAATTCATATTTACACATTCAGGATTTACAACTAGTTCCAAATGCTCTGCCTTTTTCTGGACTAAAAGTCATGAAAATGCGACTAGAGGATGTATAGAGTCTTCAGACATTTAGTAACTTCAACTTTATCTTGTGTAGCATCAATTATTCATCAGTGTATTAAACTGATATGAATTTTACACATACTTAAGACATTTTAACATTTGGCCTATGATTTTAAGTTTACTATATATATATATATTGTGTATGTGTGTATGTATATACACATACATATGAAATACATATAAAAATATATTTTGTGTGTGTATGTGTGTGTGTATGTGTATATACATATATATATACATGAAATACATATATTTACATTTTTTGAGGGATGGGAATTTTTAAATTGTTTTTGAAAAGTACCCCTATTTTCAGCTCAGAATTTTTTTTCAAATGTACAGTAAGGTTCTTTGGAAAATGCCATCTCTGTTTTCTGAATATCCAACTACTAAACATTGATATAAAATAATAACTCAGTGGCCTCCAAGCATTTGGAAGGCAGAGAAAATAAAAAATACTGTTGAAAGTCATATGTGAAGCATGGACTAGAATGGTGTATTAGAATCTCAGTGAATAAAAGTTGGATAGACCATCAAGAAAAACTTTTGAAAACAGACTTTATTGTCAGATTCTTCAAGAGTCGAAGTGAAAGAGGTGGAGACCAAAGTCTACAATATGTTCCACGCCAAAAGATGTGCTTTATTTCTTTGTTTATTTTCTATCGCGGCCTTTGGGAGGAAAAGTTGAAAAGGGGAACAATATTGCAAGGAAATTCAGACCATAAGAAGCATCCCGTTTCCATCCTGCTTCACAGCAAGGAATGCATTTAGACGTATCTGAGAAGCAGTCAGTGTTTCAACCTCAGGCAGAGCTTCTGGACAGCAAACAGAGAAGGAAGCTGGAAGTACAGCAGGGGTAGCTATTTTTTCCACTTGTTCGGACATGACAGTGTTTATTTTTAAAATCCAACAGACACTACATGGCAGTATTTCTGGCACCTTAGGCAAGTGTACATTTATTTCACAGTCCCAGGTATCAGCCATGAAGTCTAGGTCTTTCTAATGAACAGCAAACTTTTTGAAGAAGGTCAAAAGACTTTAAAAAAGCAGCCTAATTCTATTCCAAAAAGAAAAAGAAAGACAAAGGAAAAGATCAAGATTTATGTGACTAAGTTAAAGTCATTCTCAATGTTCAATTTCAACTTAATTTAGCAAGGCTTGTGTCTCATGTTTAGCGAATACATATTTTTAAGATTTATTTATTTATTTAATTCCACTTGTTATTATTATTTTTTTAATTTGACCTGAGAGAGACAGAGAGAGAGAGAGAGACAGAGAGAAAAGGAAAGGGAGAATGCAAGCTGCCAGGTCTGGGATTCAAACCAAGGTCAGCCATGTGGGAATCCAGTGCCTTTAACTACAATGCCACCTGCTGGCTCCTTAACACATATAATTTTTTAATTACAAAAAATAAATAAATAAATAAATCCATGCAGGGAAATATTTTAAATGATACGTAGACTATTTTATAGTCAAAAACCAGTTACACCAATAATCTAGCAATATTTACTAATGCTGAACCTTATAAGGCTCCTAAAATAAAGTTGATTTAAAATAATATCTCCATTTATTAAACATGAAAGTTGGCCCATGTAAATATTTATACTAAATGTTAGTAATTTAGCCAGATAATGTTTTAGTTAAAAGCATAAAGTAAATCAAATTTTTTTTTCTTTCATACTACTGTTTTCTGTTCAGTGCTTGTCTGTACACCAAAAATATAAGTCCTGCTCTTCCCCCTGGAATCTTTATTTTCATGACTTATACATTTTTGCATTTCTCTTCCCTTATATCTTTAAAATACAGTCATCCTTTACTTCCTCTATACTAGGACTTCAAAGTGGTCATACACTCAACCAACCTTTCCCTCACTAGGGAGAAGACAGCATCTTGATGCAATAAGTATGTTTTACCTGGCTAATAAATCTTTAATTTTAACCCAGGTATAAACAAAACCTCACTGAATTAGTTATTCTAAATTTCACTTAAGTATTGATAGGAATGCCTAAGAATTGTTTGTGTGTAGCAATGAAGGGCCACTGTAGGAAGATTTATTTTGGTAACAGCCCAGGGGGATTCCCTAGACAGTTCATGTTGTCTAACCCAGTTACTTACCAGAGCTATGCCAGAAAAGTCCTAAGCTATCAAGTCTCAGGCTGTTGCTGAATGTCCAAAGAGCTGGAAAAAGTCATTGAGATGCCACCCCAAAGGCAGGCCTAACCAAAGTCACAAAATCATCTGTGGGTAAGTGCAATAAATTTAATATGACTACACATTCTTTGACAATCCGTGCACTGAGAAGTGATGGTCCTCTCTCCCGTTGAGGCCAGGCTGACTAGTGACTGCTTTGAATGGAAGAGTGCAACCAAAATAATGTTAGGAAGCTCTTGGCCCAGCTTTACGAGGTCAGCTTCTGCTTTGATCTTTTGAAACTGAGCCACCATGTGTTACTGAGCACCCTGCTGGAGAGACCTTGAGGAACTTCCTTACTCTGTCCCCACCAAGATGCTAGACATTTGAGTGAAACTGAAAGAGACATTTTGCATGAGACCAGATTTGAGGGGAAGCTGGTTCTGTCAGTTACTGTCTCTTCCACGTGGATAGAGAATGTATACAAAATTAATGTGATTGAAGACAGAAAAAACAAATTACTGCTAGCACTGAGACCCTGCTTCTAATCTGTGACACTCTTTTAACTATTCTGAGCTATTTCCATATTCTCCCCTACTTCATGAATCAAAACACTTCCTTTTCTGCATGAATCTTTTGCATTGGGTTCCTACCAAGTATAAAACCGTAGTATTTAAGAAATAATCTGGTGATGGAGCCAGCCGGTGGCATGATGATTAAGACACTGGATCCCACGTGGCTGACTGCAGTTTGAGTCCCAGACCTGTCAGCTTGCTTTCTCAACTTCCCTTTTTCTGTCTCTCTCTGATCAAGTTAAAAACATAATTATATTAATAATAATAAATAAATATTTGGAAAAAAAGAAATAATTGGGGTAAGTGATGGCAAAGTGGTAAGATACTTAATCCACATTGGATCCACATGAAAAAGGTTCTGAATTCCTGACCCAGGACTGCCCTGTTTACACTGGAAGATAGTGCATGCCTGTGATCCAGAGCAGAATAGACCTTCGGTGGATCACAGCATGAAGGCCCTGTTGGGGGTGGCCATTTCTCTGTGTCTTCCTCTGTCTCTCTCAAGGAAGAAATAAATAAACTTTAAATAACATAGTTAATAAAAGGAAGATCAGGGATAGAAGTGTCTACAAAGAATACTGGCATATATCCTATGGAATTATATTATTTTCATTTATTTATAACGGTGTGTGTGTGAGAGAGTGAGAGAGAGAGGAGCACCCTCCACACATCGGGTCCCCTTCCTCTTGTCTTCCAGCCTACTGACTCCTAGATGCTCCCATATCTGCCTGATGTATTTTAGGCTGACCAGACCTGGGACTTTAAATGTGATTACGAAGCTTGATCTGGCTCTCTTGAATAAGGAGTTAACTGTTACATCACAGTGCTTGTCTGGAATTTTATCATTTTGATGAGAGTGCGTGATAGCTAAACCCATCAAAGAAGTAATTCCCAGGCTGCCCCTCCTACTGTCCATAGAACCCACTGCTGGGGGACAAAGTAGTTGCACAGCAAAACAATTACACTAAGTCCAGAGGGAGGGGAAAGACCTTCATGACCAGCCTTATTCAGGGGAATGAAAAAAATGGTGAAACCAAATTAGAGCAACTTAGGTTTCAAATATAATCAACCAAAACTGGTAAATAGCACTGTGGAGTATTTGAATTGGAAATATGTGGAACTTCAGGGTACGTGTGTGATAAAGTTTTAACAAATGATTTTTTTTAAAAAAATAATTCTTCATCTGGTCCACCCACAATAGTCCAGGCCATAGGAATGGCCATGTCATTCAGGAGCAAGGTGGGAAGGCCTTGGATTCAGAACCAGGTCAACCTGAACACTCCAGGTGCTTCCAGAGTAAGCCCATGATTCTGGCTGGCTGGAAGGTTGAGGGTAGGATTGAGGCGTGATAAGACCCTTCCGAGAGTCCCTGTTTCTCTCCCTCTTTCTCTCGCTAATAAAATAAATATATACACTTTAATTGTTTTTCATTTAAAAAGATGGATAAAACTTCCTTCTGAAACCACCAGAACCAGCGTTTTGGCAAGAGATTTGCTTTATTATTATTTTTTTTTTTCCTAGTGCTAGAGCCAAAGGATTTTGCTTTTGCACCAAACTTTCTTCTAGCCTTAGGGATACATAATGAGCACATCTCTACTAAAATGAAACTGAAGTTTCCCATCTTAAAATGAGTATTTCTGATACACAGAAATAAGCTTACTAAGTGCTGAGATTTCCCGAAGATCCTAAAAATGCAGATTATGTAAATATTAAAATAATGTCATTTGAATATTTTAGCAATTTCAGGGCCTATCTGGTGTTCTATAAAATCGAAATTCAAAATTTCTGAGTTTCGGTTTCTGAATTTCATGTCTGAAACAACAGAATGATACAAACTTTTTATCCAGCTAAGTTTATATGTGTTCAAAACTTTTTAATGCCAACTCTGAATAGTGTAACAGTTCCCAAACTGTGGACCCAGTTATTCAAGGAGAATTAAAAAAAAAAAAAATTACATTTTGAGCCTCCCTTGCAGCTAGGATTCAGTCATGTGATCTAAGTTTGACTGCCTGAAATGGACGTGTGGATGGTGGTTAAATGAGGCCGTGGTTGTGTGGGAAATCATCCACTGCCCAGGAGAGGGACAAAGGTGTCTGCCTCTCCTGGGACAGCTCCTCACACCCGGCCCAGCCCTCGCAGCACTGCTGTGGGGGAGCCTGCCACTGACGATTGCTCTGAGTGGGACACCCCCGCCTAGCTTCCTTGGTCGTTGCAAAGTCTATGAGATACCAAATAGCATGCAAACCCCTTTCTGCTTTAATTAGCAAGAGCGAATCCAACTATCTTAAATTAGGACTAATACCCGTTAGGTATAAAATTTTTTCAAAAGAGAAAAAAGGAAAACACCTCTAAAATAGGTAAGACAGAAATTTTGTTTTTATTTTATATATGGAGAAACCAGGAATTTTCATTTATTAAATAGCAAACTTAATACTTTAAAGTAAAAAAAAGAACATAAGGCTAGCTCATGGTGTGATGGCTACGGTGGCTGTACCCCACATGCTCAACACAACAGTTCAAATCCTAGATGGGGTAGCTGGAGAAGCATGCCAGGTGTGTGTGTGTGTGTGTGTGTGTGCCCACTGCCCCCAAGGGACTGACCATCCTCCATGAAGTGGACTTTTCTACTTTATCTCTCTCTCATGCAATCATGTACTCCCTCTGGCGAACTTAAAAAAAATGTATAAACAAATGCTCAGAAAATCGAAAATGTTGTGTTTTCTTGTGATTCTTATATGTCCTTAAATAATTTAAATCTGTGACTCTATTACACTTTTCTTTATGTGCTCCATAAAATTCAATGAAGAAAAATATAAAATACTTTGGTAAATATTCTAATCATGCTTGGTTATTTATCCCTTCTATTTTGCATTATCATTTCCCTCTTTAAAATGGTTTAGCATTCATGATATTATGAGGCATAAGAATAGGACAACGTTGTTCCCAAGATTTTAAATACGATGTCTGAAATCATTCAGTAAAATGAGGAACAAGGGCTGCCATGAGTGAGCAATGCTCTCAGCTAAGTATGAAACTGAGACGGGTAAGAGAGAGCCTGACATGCTCATGCATCTTAAATTCAACACCATTCAATGCTCTTTCCCAAGAGGATGCCTAAATAGCACCAGGCGATAGAGATATCCAGTAACAGGGTGCATTGATACAGAAACATTACAGTGCATGTAAATGAGAGCAGTCAACTCCCAGAGGACTCAGCCGGGGACTATAATTGTCACTCCTTGTCAAAGTAAATGCACACACACACCGATAGACACACACACAAGCAGTAGCAACAGCAGTGGCAGCACTTAAGACTCTAAGTAATGGATCGGGCAATGTAAGACAAACACAATAATGAGATGTTTTGATTCACAATACAATATACGCAATCAAGAAAATGATATTGATACAGCACTCTATGAGTTTTAAAAATAGAATGTTATTTCCAGGGAAGTTCTTTGTATACATGTAAAATAACAATAACTTACCTTTTCATTTTCAAACTCAATGAACAAAACATTAGGGCAGTAATTGCCCCACACCTCTTGCTGCCCCCTGCCCAGCTCATCTCATGATGCAAACACATTCTCTATTGCAAAACCCTTCTCTGCCTCTTTCTAGCTCTGGTGTCTGCCTTCAGTGGATGAGCTACTGCCTGTTTTCTATTTGCAATGAGAATGCTCATTGAAATTTCACTGGATCTCTGAAGTTAAAGTGCCATCTTGTGCCAAAAGAAAGCATCTCAATATAGATTTCTTTTATAACATTGGCAAGATGATTGTTTTTATATAACAGAAATATATCAAATGCATATAAAACCCTCAACATTAAATTGCTTAAATATGAACATAGTAATAAAAATATATCTCGGGCTTTGTCTGATTTTGTCAGCAACATCACGTGAAGCCTTTCCTGGGTGGCTTAAATCATGCATTCTGCATGCATGCTGCTGCATTCGGCCTCTTGTTATTGCAGTGCCATCAGCATAAAATGGATGCTATAGACCTCATGCTCTCACACAACAATAAAGATTGTTTAAGACTTAAGTAATAGTTCTTTCAGGACCAAGGGCAAACCCCAGTCTCTCTAATAAACTTGTACTGCCTGTACCAATCATGCCACTTGGAACCAATCCATTCTATTTCAAGAATTTAAATGGCAGCAATGCCCAAAACATTGTACCCAGGAGGGAAGGCCATTGCCAGCACACGCTATGCCGCCAGTGCACAGTCAGCGATTGCAGGAATTCCATACAGCAAACAAAGTGGTTTCCTGCATTTAGCCTGACAGCTTTCGAAGGCAATCTCATGGGACTAGCAAAAGGTTTATAATATCTGTCATGCTGACAATGCTGTCATGCTAACAGTTAGTACATAAGATTGTCATTGACTTGGAAGTACAATTCCTTAAATTAATAAGATAGAAATGGAAAATAAAAATGAAATAGAATCTCGACCACACTTTTAAAGTACAACAAGGAACATACACCATGAAATTAGACCCCGAAACACAGTCAAGTCAACCATCTGGAATGTAAAAACAGCTCTCTCGTATAACCTTAAACATCTCTCTCATATAACCTCAACCATGATGAAAGAAAAATAGTTACTAAAATAGACCCATGATTCTAAAGGGAATGTGAAATCAAACATAATTCCAGGAGAGTCTGATTTTGGGGCCAGTGAATCTGATGTACTCTTAGATAATTAAAAGCTGATTGGTGTCCAAATGTAAGTCTAAAATATACTCAAGAGACCAGTTAGATTATTTCTTTCCTCTTGTTAAAGAATACATCAGAAATGAATATGCTTCAGTCTTACTTTTCCTTTCCAATTTTATAACATTTAAACTCTTTACCATTTCTTGGGACCAGTAGATGGTGCAACACTTATGTCACTGGACTCCCATGTAGTTGACTGCGGCTTAAATCCCAGACCTGGTGACTTAAAACTCACTCCAGGAGTCTCTGTCTGCATGCCCAAAATTCCAAGAGGAGAATGGAAAAAAAGGGATCTCAGCATGGCCATCCCCCCTGGTGGGGGAGGGGGCAGGAGTGGTGATTTCTCACTTTCTGATTCTCTGTCTCTCCAGGGAGCGCACACATGCTCTATACCAAAATTCTCTCTCAAAAAAAAAAAAAAGAAAGAAAGGAAATTCTCTTGTTTTTAACATAGTTCATGGAGGGACCAAACAGAGAAACAGCCTTATAAAGAAACATATTCTTGGGCTTATTGTTGTCATTATTGGTGCATCAGGAATTAAATTTGTTGAGTTTCTAATCTGTCTGACTTCACATCCAACTCTGATCCTCGTAGAGGAGGTTTTCTGACGACATTGGAAGACTCATGAAGATTATTCCTAGCATTAATCTTTTCTAAAACATCTTACCTAAGTTTATACTTGCATTTAAAAGTTTTCAGGTAGCTTTATTTTTATGAATAATTCTTTATTTTGAGCATTTAATTTATGTCTATCCTTTATTGAGTGATTTAAAAAACTATATATTTTATTCAGTCCTCACAACTGCTGAGACCCAGAGTGATAAAGTGCATTTTCTAAAATCAAACACTTAATTTGTACAGAACCTGGAAGGTAGTTTTATTTTTCATTTTCACTTTAGCTAAGACTTGGCTTTCTACAGCCATAATAAGCAAACACAAAATGATACGTCTTCCTTATTTGGTCATCAGGAAAATATTATTTCAATTAAAAGCCTTGTGGCACTTCAATGACTACATGTGTCATATATTACATGTGTAGTTTAACTTACAGAATATAAATACTTAAAGTGATTTTTGTTCATTTTCTCTCTAACTATTAAGTAAAGAAATGCTGTTTTAGGTGCTCCTGTGAAATATCTCCGACCTCGAGCTCATGCATTAGTTGTGTTTAGTGGCATCAGCTGTACAAATTACACGAACCAGGGTGCTCACACTTCGATATATTTTCTGTTAGTTTCTGTTGTTCATTTTCACATAGTTCACTGTTCACAGACGAAACCGTGGCTGGAAGGGCCATGCTTGTGGTGTGCAAGATTGCAGAGGCAGTGCTAACACATGCTCACCTCGTATAAGGCATGCTTCAACCCTCTCTAAATCCCCATCCATGTTTCCGCAATCCTCCTGCTCTTTGCCCTGGTCTTATGGAATGAGGCTGTTGTATGGGCCACTTGAAGAGCATTATCTCAACTATAGAATCTGCAGTCTGCAGGTCTTTTAAATTTTATATTTATTTATTTTCTAAGAGAGAGAGAGAACCCCCTTGGGGTCTTTCTATTGCAATACTACCCCAAATACTGGAACCAGCCAAGATGATGGGTGTCCAGGCCTAATGATGTGAACCCAGGACACATGAAACTCACAGTTTCCTCATGGTTTCCAATGTTGTTTAATAGCATCTCCTACTCCCTGTAACACCGTAGCTGGGCTTCTCCTGTTTTGTTATTAGTTATTTATTTAGTTTCATTGTTATTATTTTTTAAATTTGACCAGAGAGAGAAAGAGAAAGTAGGAAACCAAGTCACCAGGTCCAGGACTTGAACCACATTCGATCATGTGGGAATTCAGCACACTCACCTCCACACCATTTGTCGGCCCTTCTATTGGTGTTTTAAATAGAAAGAAAATGAAGGCTTTTGGAGGGCTGGCAGGTGGTGTGGTGGTTAAGGGCTCTGTACTCCCAGATGACCTACTGAGATTCAAGTCCTGGCCCCGGAGTCTTGCTTTCTCTCTCTCTCACTCACTCATACTGACCCTCTCTGGTCAAATTTAAATCAATAAACAAAGTTGAATAAAATATTTTTTTAAAACGTCCATTTAGGATTTATGTGCAGAAGCACGTCCATGTGGGCTTCCAATAGATACTTGGCCCTCTGAAGAATATAAGTAACTGTGAGTGGGGTGAGGATTTGAAGGTCATGTCAACTTCAGGACTCTATTTGAAATCCATGACAAAGTCTAATGGCAGCTCAGTGTTTTAATGAACAAAAATCATGTCTTTTTATGACCATCAACCACCTCCTTTGACCCACTTTCCTATTTTTCAGGTTTATCAGTTGCATCAGTAGATATGGCACTTAGAGGTAGGGGGTACAAATCTGTAAGTTACTAAAGATTTTCACCATATAATTTACATTGCTTCTTGGTAGCCAGATTTACCTATTTAAAAAAAAAAAAAAACTTCCCTCACTCTATTTCTAAATATGCACATATACATATTCAAACATATTTCTGTTATAATTTGTAGAAGGTGGGGGAGAAGGGCATATGATTAATTCGATTCATTTCAATTCAGAAGGACTGATAATAGAAGGTATTGAATGTCTGCCTATGTCCAGGGTCATGAAGTAAAGAAACAGAAAATGAAAGCCATTTCCAACATGTCCATACTTATATGCTATTATTGATTGGTTTTGAATCCCTCTTCACCCTGACCCCAACTACTGTAAGGAAAAAACTGTCTGCCCTTCTGAAGCTTTTAATACAAAAAGATGAAAACCCATACCTACACACTTGAAAAATAAGAGAAAAGATTTTGTCTCACGTTGCCTGTCTTGCCTCTGGAAATGATTCTATCAAGGCAAGTGGCAGCTTCTCTTCACAATGTCACCCTCATCTACCTTCCTCCTATCCTCATTCAAATTGTAAAAATTAAACAGAAATATGTAACATGAATTTAAACAAAAATATGAATCTTAAGGACTTGTGCATTGTGCATAAATGGGACATATGCTTTGAATTCTGCAAATTAGTTGGAAGCTCTGCTCTGACCTGCAGGGTGCAGGCTGGGGAAGAATCTGCCATGCATTCACTCAATCATTCCATCACTCCTGGGACCACTGCTTGCATGTGACTGTGCCTGGCACTGGGCCAGACACTGAGGATACAAAGTCAGTTAGCCATGATCTCTACCTGCATGTTGCATATGATTTTCACAGGAGCAAAAAAACCATAATGGTGCTATCCACCTGAGACAGGGACAAGGGACATAAAAGAAGTGTTCCTCTGGCAGTCATGGGAATCAAGTCATGGGAATATATAAGTTATCCTGGTGGAAAGAGAGCCAGTGAAACTCCAGGAAGGCAGAGGACACATCATGCACTGAGGCCCAGAGGTCAGATTAGTGGGGTACATGGAGGAGGCATATAGGAATTTGAGGCTGGTGTACAACTTTCCGGCATTAATTTTCTCATGTGCACACACTGAAGTTCACTTCAAAATTTCTTTGAACAATGTCTATATACCACATTATCTATTATTCCTTATTTAATAAGAATTGCAAGATTTGATTAGCTGACCTTGTGTTCATGACGTTTGGTACTATCAAAATAAAGGCGTATGGCACCAGCAGGTGGCATGGTGGTTAAAGCACTGGACACTCCCACATAGCTGACCATGGTTCAAGTCCTGGATCTGTTGGCTTACTTTCTCACGTTCTCTCTCTCTCTCTTACTTATTCACTTTCTCTCTCTCTCTCTCTCTCTCTCTGTGTGTGTGTGTTTGTCTCTCTCTGGTCAAATTAAATGAACGAATGAATAAATAAATTTTAAATATACATGAAGGAGTATGAATTCCTGTTTTCTTTCTGCAGTTCTCAAGAGCAGAATCCACCTTTCACTACTTGCTCTGTGAAGCTGTATTGTACAATGTTTGAAGCACCATATGGGGCATCCAGAGGCTTATGACATTTTCATAGCATGATTTATATCAAACTATATGCACTTCCTTCATGACAGTTTCTCCCATTAAATCAGGAGGTAACTGGGGAGAACTTCTGCCTGACACTTTTAAACATCTAGGCTAAGTAGAGTTTTGATATACATTAAGAACCATTTCTAATGACAATGATCTTATGCACTTCTGCAAGCAAGAGCAGTTAGTCTCATCCTAAAGATCTACTTCTTCAGTCATGGCAGATTGAAGAAGAGATTGAAATCTATGTCCAACAACCATTAAGTATATATATATTTTTTCTTTTGAAATGACAAAACATTATTTAATTTTTAATGAAGTTTCAGAGTTGATAAAAATTGATCAACAGATGCATGTATCTGTTGAATGGTCTCCTTGTAAATTGCAACACTGTCTATAATTTTTTGAAATAATTATCAATTTTCCAATAAACATATCATTAGAATTTTAGTCTATTTATTTCTCTTGTGAGAGTGAGAGAGAAAATCAGACAACCTCAACAGGGTCTCATGATACACACTGAGCCAAATCTAGAGTTGTTTGTTCTGTTTTTAGGTTTTTGACATGAGGTGCATGTGATTGCCAGAGAGAGACAGAGACAGTGAGAGGGAAAGTGAGAAATCACCCTCCCCTCCAGAAGGGGCTGGTCAAGCTGCAATGCCTTCTCCTCCACTTTCCTCCTAGAAGTCTGGGAAGGTACACACATGTGCCCAGTATGATTTTCTTTTTCTCTTTTTTTTTCTCTTTCCTTTCCTTTTCTTTTTTTCCTTTTATTTCTTTCCTTTTCTCTTCTTTCTTCTTTTCTTTTTAAAGAGAGATTTTTGCTATCAGTCATGTGTTTCAGGCACATGCACTCACTAAAAAGACAGAGAGAGAGAGAGAACAAGTAATCTTCCCCCAGGGGGAATGGCCACGCTGCAGTACTTTCTCCTCCATTCCCCTTTCTGGATCTTGGGCACTCATGCACACGTTCCTGGTGTGAGTTTTAAGTCACCGGGACCAGAACTTGAACTGTGGTCAACTGCATAGGAGTCCGGTGATGCAACCATCATGCCATCTGCTGGTCACAGCCTGGCATAATTTTCAAGCTGCTGAGTCCAAAACTCAAACCATGGTAGGCCATGTAGGAGTCCAAGGACCTTAACCATTATGCCACCTGCTGACCCAGCCCTGGAGTTGTTTCAGTGCTGCTATTTGAACTGAAATACGATCAAATAATGTGTTCTTTCTTACTCAGTCTTACTTCAAAAATCTATTGCTTGAAAGTCATTTTCAATTTGTTTGTTCTTCTAATAGCTTAATCAGTTTTTTCTATTTCAAACACACACAAACACACACACACACACACACACACACACACATGACACAAATATGTATAAACTCTTAATGGTCTTTGTAGTTTTTCTTGAGACACTATTACTTCTTATGAAGCTTACTTTTATTAGTATGCATAAAAATGTGTCTAGAGCTATAAGAATAAGAAATTAATCTCTTGTTTGCCAAAAAATATATGATAAAATTTTCCAGTAGATGAAAACTGAATACAATAAATTTCCTTGCCATATTCTCAAACTTTTTCCTCGCGTTTGATGTGCAGCCTTAATCTAATAGACTATTTTAAATCCCAATTTCTTTCTTTTTTTTTTTTAAGAGGTTTTTCTATAGGGTGCGTGCACTCACTGGAAAGACAAAGAGAGACAGAGAGACAAAAAGTGAGAAATCACCCCCCAGGGAAGGGGGGGATGGCCACACCAGAATCCCTTCTCCTCCTTTCTCCTTTCAGGATCTTGGGCATGCACGCACATGGTGTGAGTTTAAGCCTCCGGGTCCAGGACTCGAATCACAGTTGACTACATGGGAGTCCAGCTACATAGCCATTACACCATCTGCTGGTCCCTTAAATACCAATTTCAACATCAGTCCACTGACATGCTATTTGCTGCACCTAGTATGAATACGGTGACCTTACATTCTGGTCAAAGTTACTAAAGAAAGTTGAAATAAAAATCAAGTCTACTTTAAATAGTTATACTACAAGGCAATTAAAATGACTGGGAATAATTAAAGTCTGTGTGTTATGCTCATTTTATATCAAGTATTAAACATAATTACCCTAGCCTTTTGCTATGGCAAATAAGTAACAGCAATCAACTCGTTTCAATAGATACTTCCAAAAAGCATCTCCTAAGGAAAAAGTATTACAAATTTGTGGTAACAATAATTCTTGCATAGTTCACTTAAGTAAACTTCTTTCTGGGAAAAGTGTTAGTATAGAAGAAATGAATGTTTGACTTTTTTTTTTTAATTTTATTTTTAAGGAGTTATACCATACGATTGACTTCAAATTTGCTCATTCTTATTTTTGATATTGATAGATGCATTTTGCAAGGTGCTGCTGGAAGTGTGCGTTGTCATCTCTGAAGCACTTCATAAAAGTTGACTATGAACAAGCGATGTAGAGGGTTTAAACAGGGTGACACTTTACAGTGTTGGGAAGTTGGGAAGCTGAGGCTACTCATGCCAGCATTCTATTATCGGGGTCAGTGGCATGTACCTAGAATGATAAGCTGGAATAGAAACATCTGTTATTATAAGTTAAGGGTGTTGTGAACACTAACATCACACCAACATTTCTGCCACATCCACCCAGATTCTCAGGTGTCCCCAAAGATAGCACTAGAAGAAACCCACAAGTAATCTCTAAATA
>NW_006160192.1:1371923-1373471 GCF_000334495.1 Tupaia belangeri chinensis | reverse complement strand
GGAAAGAGAAATAAAAGGAAATGTCTTTCTAGAAAAGTGTGCCTTTGGGAACTTAGGCAAAACGACTGTATTCAAAAAAGCAAACGTGGAAAGTATTCACAGGGAGGGGGAAAATCACCTGCTATCATTAACAATGAATAACAACAAATAAGAAACCAGAACAAAAAACACTCAGCTGAAATACAAATATGAGTATAGAACCTCAATTCTGAATAAACTATTAATAGCTATCATTAGAAAATATGTCTGATGAGAGCTTTAGGCTTAAAATGAAAAGCAACATTATTTCGAAAAGTCATTTCTAAAATACTGTTAAACATTAGAATGAGCCCGAGTGCTTTCTAAGGGCCAGTTCTTGGGAGTCTCTTCCCATAATTCCCACGATTAAAATTCATTGATTAAAAGCTTTTTAAGGAGAATTTTTAAATTTTTTTTCTTTTGTACCTAACATTGTTCCCTGTTGAAATACATTTTAAATAGGGCAATACAGTAATGGCTTTGATTTTGAGAAATGACAAGAGGGTAACTTTGTATTTAGAAATGTTTTCCCGAAGAAAATGAGTGAATGTATTTCTTTTGACAAAATTATTTTAAGAAAAATGATAAAACGTAACACTAGGAAAGCTCATGTTCTAAATGAATTTAAAGACTGTTCAGGGCAGGCTCTAGAGCACAATTCAGCACCACATGGAAAGAGCTGAAACCTGGTGGTGGTGGCTCCAAACAGACCAGGCACCTGTGTATGTGTGCCCCAAATTCTGACAGAATGAAAAAATGGAGGAAAAAGGATGAAGTGTAACCATACTCCACCTGGGGGTGATTTTTCTCTCTCTGGTAAACACGTGTAACCCCCGGCCAAAAAAATAAAAAGACTATTAGCTGTCATTGTTATAGTTATCATTTTGAAAAACTTCCTAAAAATTAACAGCAACAGAACAGAATGAAAGGAGATATTGACATTATGAACATCAGTATATATATATATATATATATATATATATATATACACACACACACACACACACACACACATATATATATATTTACACATGCACACATATTCAATGCAAATAAAGAAAAAATATCAAATTGTAGAAAAATTGTATTGCACATACTTAGATAAGATTAATAAGTTCTCAGAGTCAAAAATGCATAAACACTTTGAGAAGATGTCAAAATCTGTAATGTACTTTAGACATTTTTCCTGCTGTTGGAAATAATAAAAATATGGATTTTTTTTAGAATTCTTACACATCTAAAGGATGTATGTTATTCATCTTGAAGTAAGTGAATTAATAAATTAATAATAAATAATAAAACCACAGCTAATAAAAATAGGTCCACAGGAAAGATTTCCTTTTGTTTTTGTGTGTTTTTTTGTTTGTTTTGTTTTGTTTTTGTTTTTGCTATAGAGCACGTGCACTTGCCAGAAAGAGAGAGAGACAAAAAGCGAGAAATCGCCCCCCAGCGGGGATGGCTATGCCTCAATCCCTTCTCCTCCATTCTCCTCTTGGGATCTTGGGCATGCACATGCGCCCAGTGTGAATT
>NW_006160192.1:1313289-1371706 GCF_000334495.1 Tupaia belangeri chinensis | reverse complement strand
AGCCACCAGGTCTGGGACTCAAACCGTGGTCGGCCATGTGGGAGTGTCCAACATTAACCACCATGCCACCTGCTGGTCCTCAAGGAAAATCTTTCTTAAGGATCATGTTTTGGGTTGGCCCCATAGCCTAGTGGAGCTGGATCCCATATGATCAGTTATTACTCGAATAACAGCCCTAGCAGCCCAAAAAACATGCTGAGACTGTGTGAATGTATGTCCAAAATTTTGAAAAAATGGAGAAATGGAGGAGAGAGCACAGCGGCATGACCAAGCTCTATTGCTGGTGGTGTCAGGTGTGGTCTTTCTTTGCTCTGGCAAGTGCACACACCCTCCAGCTATTAAAAGAAAAAAATCATGTTTCACAGGGTTGTTTCTATTTCATTTTCATCAATTTATATTTTTCTGTGTGAATGTCTTGATTTTACCTTTTCATGTTCAAGAAAACTGTGATAAACAAAGCAAAAGGCTTTGTCGCAGTCTTAAGGGAAGAAACCCCACTGTTATTACTTACTCCTGCATGACTCTGAGAGGAGGAACTGCGTTGTTATAGCTGCAAAAGTTCATATCTTAATCAACTTATCCTAGTCATCCAAAATAACTTTAGGAAAAGTGAAACCAACTACATCAACAAAATAAAACAAAGGAGGGGGACAGCAGGTGGCATGGACGTTTATGCAGCTGGATGCCACATAGTCAACTGCACAGTTTGGGTCCCAGACCTGGCGTCTTGAGAGTCACACTGGTGAGCGTGTGTGTGTACATGTGACCAAAATCTCAAGAAGTGAGTGGCGGGGAGGGGATTGTGGTATGGTCATCTTTGCTGGTGTCGGGGGGGAGATTCTCACTTTCCCAGTCTCTGTCTCTGTCTCTGTCCAGAAAGCACTAAAAATATATACATAAATAAATAAATAATAAAATAAAGCAAAGGAAAACAACAAGACAAACACAAAACCTCAAAAATAGCTGTGTGGTGTGTTTGTGTATGTGCATGTTTTGGCATTAAAACTGTCTGATTGTGTGATTTTAAGGAAAATTTAACTGTAAAAAATATTGACGAGGACACACGATAAAATATTTTTTTTCAAAGTAATTACTTCTGGGACCAGCAGATGGCACAACAGTTATGTTGCTGGACTCCTAACTACTTAACCACAGTTCCAGTCCCAGATCCAGTGGCTTAAAACTCAGGTCAGGCACATGTGTGTGTGTACCCAAAATCTTGAGAAGAGAACAGAAGAGAAGGAATTGTGGCAGGGTCATCTCTTGTGGGGGGTGGGGGGGTGATTTCTCTCTTTTTGTCTCTCTGTTTCTCTGGCAAGTACATGTGCCCTATAGCAAACATCTCTCTCTCTAAAAAAGTTAAAAGATAAAAAATTAAAGTAATTACTTCCTTATGTACAGACAATATTGTAAAATATTCTATATCAAGATTGATGTTACTATTTACTGAATATATGAGGTAAACTAATAAAAAAAGTAATAGTTTAAAAGGAAAAACTTTTACATATTGTTACTTTTGGACATATCTATTATTTAGTAAGCTTTAAATTGCTCTAAATGATTAATTCTCAAAGCTTTCATGAAGGCAGTTACTTTTCTTAAACTAATTTTCACACTCAAAATGCTTCATATGCTAGCCCTACAAAAATTCATTGGAGAATGCTTGACTTTGAGATAAATAGATTTTGAGAAAGGGTATATATTCGCTTATTGATCTAAGCCATCTGATTTTTAAAGTTTCCTGCCTCTGTTTGAAAACTCTCCCATAATTTCTCACAACACTGATCAGTATTTATGGCAAAATCATTCTACTCTTTACTTTCTAAGTAGTTCCCTGAATTTATTTTCCAGTAAAAATAGTTGCACTATGTGAGAATAATTATCTCAGATATGTTTCTTCCCATTTTCTCGCTAATTCTGTCAAACGATGCCCTACAGTATCTTTCTCTGAGGTAGAGTGACAGACTGACAGGTGTTGTCAGCAAGACGTCTGATGGCTGAGAGACGTGTTTGTCTTCTAATGGATTCAATAAAGCGTAAAGAAGAGGCAAAGCAGCAGTGCAGGCAGCTCGGGGAAGCCTTTGGCAAACCCCCTTTGAAAGATGTGAAATCTCAGAATATTCTAATTGAAGCACAGATACTGATTCTCACTTTCCCAGTCTCTGTCTCTGTCTCTGTCCAGAAAGCACTAAAAATATATACATAAATAAATAAATAATAAAATAAAGCAAAGGAAAACAACAAGACAAACACAAAACCTCAAAAATAGCTGTGTGGTGTGTTTGTGTATGTGCATGTTTTGGCATTAAAACTGTCTGATTGTGTGATTTTAAGGAAAATTTAACTGTAAAAAATATTGACGAGGACACACGATAAAATATTTTTTTTCAAAGTAATTACTTCTGGGACCAGCAGATGGCACAACAGTTATGTTGCTGGACTCCTAACTACTTAACCACAGTTCCAGTCCCAGATCCAGTGGCTTAAAACTCAGGTCAGGCACATGTGTGTGTGTACCCAAAATCTTGAGAAGAGAACAGAAGAGAAGGAATTGTGGCAGGGTCATCTCTTGTGGGGGGTGGGGGGGTGATTTCTCTCTTTTTGTCTCTCTGTTTCTCTGGCAAGTACATGTGCCCTATAGCAAACATCTCTCTCTCTAAAAAAGTTAAAAGATAAAAAATTAAAGTAATTACTTCCTTATGTACAGACAATATTGTAAAATATTCTATATCAAGATTGATGTTACTATTTACTGAATATATGAGGTAAACTAATAAAAAAAGTAATAGTTTAAAAGGAAAAACTTTTACATATTGTTACTTTTGGACATATCTATTATTTAGTAAGCTTTAAATTGCTCTAAATGATTAATTCTCAAAGCTTTCATGAAGGCAGTTACTTTTCTTAAACTAATTTTCACACTCAAAATGCTTCATATGCTAGCCCTACAAAAATTCATTGGAGAATGCTTGACTTTGAGATAAATAGATTTTGAGAAAGGGTATATATTCGCTTATTGATCTAAGCCATCTGATTTTTAAAGTTTCCTGCCTCTGTTTGAAAACTCTCCCATAATTTCTCACAACACTGATCAGTATTTATGGCAAAATCATTCTACTCTTTACTTTCTAAGTAGTTCCCTGAATTTATTTTCCAGTAAAAATAGTTGCACTATGTGAGAATAATTATCTCAGATATGTTTCTTCCCATTTTCTCGCTAATTCTGTCAAACGATGCCCTACAGTATCTTTCTCTGAGGTAGAGTGACAGACTGACAGGTGTTGTCAGCAAGACGTCTGATGGCTGAGAGACGTGTTTGTCTTCTAATGGATTCAATAAAGCGTAAAGAAGAGGCAAAGCAGCAGTGCAGGCAGCTCGGGGAAGCCTTTGGCAAACCCCCTTTGAAAGATGTGAAATCTCAGAATATTCTAATTGAAGCACAGATACTTACAGTCTGCACTGTTGCGTTCTTAAAATATTCAGCCAAGATGCCTGGTGGCATATTATTATCTAGAAAACAGTGATACATATCATAATGAGACCCAAATCCATAGGATTTTTTTGTGCTTTCCGAAAGAAGCTGTGGTCGGGTGTCGTTAGGAAATGACACAAAAATCTATCTTAAAGGTCTGTTATCTCTTATTTCCTCTGCAACTTTGAAACTGTGCTGTGAGCATCTTCTCAGCAGCTCACATCTCAAGCCCGCTGTGAGTCGTTACACCCTCAGCAAGACTTCCTCCCCTCTTCCTCCCACCTTCATTTAGTTCCCCTAAGAAAACACTGTGTGCTGTGTATTCATTTTCTGCAGCTCTTTGCATCCTGAATGTAGCTGAACGGAAACTGACCAATTCCGTAATAAGCAACCTCTTCAATTAGTTGCACTGTCACCTGTGATAATACAAATTCTTCTTTGTGATTCTAATCATCAGCTGTCATTCAAATAATGCCAGGTGCTTGGCAAAGCCCTCTGTGGAATTTTTCATCCATCTGTCCAGTCTTAGACATGACCTTCCATTGCTTGCTTTTGTACATGTCATCTTTAAATAGGCCATTTGCATAACAAAAGAATGCTTCTGACTATACTGGGGAGTTGCATGATGGGAGAAGGGACTATTTACTATATTCTTTGTAAGCCACATAGCAAGGTTATTGCCATTCAGCCTCAGGTCACCAACATTGCAGCATATTTATTCAAAGACACTAAGTGCTAATTGTTAACAAAAATACAGCTTTCCTTTTTTATCAACTACCAATTTATTAGCAGCAGAAAAAAAATCTATTCTGCAAATAGATATTTGTATTACTAATGCTTAAAGGAGTAACTAATGAGGCCATTTATTGTCCAAATTTGACTAATTATTGTGCTGAGAAACTGCCTAGGAGCTAGGATGTGCTTTGAAATAAGCATTTTCAGTAAGTGCATCGACAGAGTTGAAACCAAACTAACAGCAAGAACTTCAGAAATCTGTCAATTGGTATCGATCCCCACCTGCGTGCTGTTACATAGAAAACTACCTACAGGCACAGTCAAAGGAATGATCCACAGACAAATGTAAAGAAATAATAAATAGCCTTCCAAGAAGAAGTGTCCTAACTAAACTAACACATAATTAAGCCTCCAAATAGAAAGGCTTGAGAATGAAAGAGGCCACTATTCACAATTATGTCAGAAAAACAAGGATAAAGCTGGATGGTCCCAGGCAAACGGAGATGTATGCCCTACGTATTCTATGCCTATAGCTCCACAGGCCGTAAAAGAAAATGGAAGTGATCGCCTATTACATAAAGAACATTTTTTAAAAATACTTTCGCAATATTTTCCATGCCGCCATTCCATTTATCCATCATATCCTTCAGCCGTAAACTCATTCTCTACGTATTTTGGCCTCCGTGTACCGGCTGGGGGGGCTTTTCTGAAAGACTAACTCTCACTGGAGCTACAGCTTGGAATGATGTCTTGCAAATTAATCTATTAGAGATAATTTGCTCAGATAATTCAGGGTCAAGTTAATTTACTTCTTTTGATGGCAAATAGCAGGGATGCTTCAGGCCAATTTATGTTATGGAATGCAAAAAAGCCTTTCATAAACAAGGCCGCTCTGAGGGGTGGTTTCTCTGTCCAGCTGTCTTGGCATTTTTGCTTCTACATAGATGTTTTCCACACTGCTTTCAATACGGACAACTGAACTGATTCGATATTATCTGGCTTGATCTGAAGCAAACATTTTTTGGTGAATTGTTACTAGTAATCATCTCTAGTAAGCATCCATACTTCCTTGCTACATGGCTCAAGAAAGTCACTGAACTCTGGAAAATATCAGTTAAAGAACAAATTGAGGGGACCAGCAGTTAATGTAATGGCTGTGTCACTGGACTCCCATGTAGTCATCGATAGTTCAAGTCCCAGACTCGGTGGCTTAAACTCGTGCCAGGCGTGTATGTGTGTATGCCCAAGATCCCAAGAGGAGAATGGAGGAGAAGGGATTGTGGCATGGCCATTCCCCCTGGGGGGGGTGATTTCTCGCTTTCTATATCTCTGTCTCCCTCTGTCTTTCTGGCTAGCACATGGGCCCTATAACCAAAACTCCCCCCCCCCAAAAAAAAGAACAAATTGCGTCAAAGAACAAATCACCATCGCTATCAGAAGACCCTCTTAATTTGAAAATGGTATAACAAGCAGGGTGAGTGACAGGGGGGTGGTTCAAACCCTGCACTCCTTATAAAACTTTCCCAGAATGATTTCAGAGAAAAGTAATTTCTCCCCCACTGAACGTACAGAAGTGTGGGTCTCTACTTACTACTGAGCATTCTGGTGAATGTAAATATTTAAGTTCTCCTTTGTCTTCACCATTGGAGCTTCCAAAGCACAAAGGCCATATTGCTGTCCTTGCTGCTCCTCATAATAGCGATGTGGCACTTCGATATCCAATAAATGCGTAGTACATCAAATTGGCAAGTTTCCAAGCTATCATATTGGCTTTTCAGAAAAGTCATGATATATTTTTTTTCTGTTTTTCTAAACAAAAATGTGTCATGACTTTTCCAATGACTCAATAGTTGAATATAATACTGGAAATAACTACTTCTTTTACTAATAAACACTCATTATACTTAGTTATGGAAGTACAGAATGATTGTTCAGTATATGAGTACAAGGTACCGTGATTAAATCAGGCCAATTAGTCGACTCATCATCTCAACACCTCCCTGATGTTGAAACACTCAAAATCCTTCTTTAAGGAAAATAGCAATTTAAATAAAAGAGGCCAACAATCCTTTTATTCAAAGACAATAAAAAAATACATAATTTATCTCAGATCTCATTCCTTCCTTGGCTCTGTCCTACCTATGCTACTCCAAGTACTACAGAATTGGAGAGTATTAGGTAAAGCTTGTCACAGGAAACTAATGACGGAAACAAAATTAAAGTTATGGGAGCACAAGTCATGTAATCTTAAAGTCTGTGTAAGTTAATATAAAGTTGGGACCAACAGATGCCATAATGGTTACTTCGCTGGACTCTCATGTGGTTGACCGCAGTTCAAGTCCCAGACCTAGTGACTTGACACTCACACTGGGCACGTGTGTGCCCAAAATTCCAAGAAGAGAATGGAGGAGAAAGGAATGCAGTAGGGCCACCCTCCCCAGGGGGGGCGAGAGGATGTGATTTCTCGCTTTTTGTCTCTGTCTCTCTGTTGAGTGCATGTGCCCTATAGTAGCAATCTCTTTCTCAATAAAAATATATATAATAATATAAAGTTTTATTCCAATTTATAGGAAAATCACCTCAATTTCATTTAACAAGATTATAATATAAGAGCAAGATTCAGCAGACTCTACCATAAGGAGATTATTTGAATAAAGATCTGGAAAGTGCAGATAAGCACATACTAAAACCCAACTGTATCAATCTCTGTAGCATTTGGAATACTAGCTAGTTAGATTTGGTTTGTACAATGTTATAGCGCAACAAACACACAAGGACAACATAGCATCTATCTTCATAAGAGAAAACTACAAAAATAGACCCTTGCCACATGTAACTGAAAATTCAAAAAATGCCAAGGACTGAAAAGTCATTACAAGAATGTACAAGGCAAGGAAATTCAGGTCAGGTTTAATCTGACTCTGAGACTTATCATAAGGATTAACATGGAATTCAATTGGCAACATATCACAAGCCGTAGTTTGCCTTCAGAGTTATATAATTATCTTGAGGTTTCCTGGCATTGCTATTTTTGGTTTTTACCTTCACAAACAAAATCGAGCCAAACGTTTTCCCACCTAAAATGATAATAGAATCCAAATTCTTTAACTACTTCTTTTCGTCATAGATTTGGAGATTTTGGAGAATTCTATGTGCACACTCACATAATAGCAATCCCTTTACTCTTCCCCTTTTTCTTTTAAGAATTATTTACTTATTTAATTTTATTTGTTGTTATTATTATTATTATTTTTAATTTGACCAGAATGAGAGAGAAAAGGAAAGTGAGAAATCAAGCCATCGATTCTGGGACTCGAACTGTGATCAGCCATGTGGGAATCCAGCGTCCCTAACCACCACGCCACTTGCCGGCCCCTCCTTTGGGTTTTTAATTAATGCCTCCTGATGGTTATCAAACTTGTAGTCTTCCAGCTGAAAATCCCATTGGTTACTTTGACATACCATTTGCTTATATATCTCTCTGCTGGAAAGCTAAATCTAGGAATAAAGAAATGAGAAATCATGTACACAAGCGATTAAAACTATATAATAAAAAAATGTGACGCATCAAAGGAAAAGATTCATTTCAAAACAATATTCAGGATAATTTTAAATTTCACCATAGTTAAATAAAAATGTACAAATGATGTGTAAATGATGTAAACACATGCGTGTATCATACATGCATAATATACAGATGTACAAATAATATATATTAATTAAATCTGTTACTGTGAAATACACCAATTAAAGTGTTAAGAAGCTCTTTTCTCTTAGGTGCAGGAATGGGTTAAGATTGGGGGCCAAGTCTGGAGTTGAATATGATATCCCAGAATTTAATTGGGAAAATTGAATCACAACAGAAGATAAAGTACATGAGACTGAACTGATGAAACAGAATTTTATGACTTTTGACTAAAACATTGTTGATTTTCTTCTAGGCTTTGTTTTCTGGTTTTAAGGATTTTTGTCTTATCTTGAGGTGCTGATTAGGTTCATGTACCTACTATTTAAACAGAATCCCAACCGGTTTCCTGGCTTTAAGTTTGAAGCATATTTTCTTAGCATTTCTTTGATTTATTAAAGTTAAATCTGCTTTTCTTAAAATTAAAAAATATAGCAAAAATACATAATTAATGACCGTAGTAAACTACACAGCATCAACTAGGTGCTACCTTATAGTATATTCATTCTACTCAGAGTTTCATGCCTAAAGTCAGACATGTATTCATAGATACCTATGTATCAGCAGAGCTTGCTATTGCAAGTAGTTAGATTATTTAAGAAACTTTGTGAATCAATAGAGTGTGGGAAAAAAAAGAAAATGGAAAATTATTGAAGATAACATGTATGAATAAGCTAATATGCAGCATATTCTGGATGGGAAATCACATTTTGTATGCTGTGACAATGCTCAGTGAACAAATGTAAATGAATTAATTTTAAAAAAAGAAATTAAAAAAAAAATTAGGCCAGCAGGTGGTGTGGTGGTTAATGCTCTGAATCCCACATAGCCAGCTTCATGGTTTGAGTTTCTGACCTGGTGACTTGAGGATCACACCAGTTGTGTACTTCCATGTCCAAAATCCCAAGAGGAAAGTGAAGAAGAAAGGATTGTGGTATGGCCATCCCCTCGGTTTCAAGGTGGGAGGGGGCAGTTGGCAGTTATTTGTCACTTTCCCTCTCTCTTTGTCTCTGATTTCTGGCAAGTACACATGTTCTATAGCACACACACACACACACACACACACACACACGAATGAGTTAAGATTTCCTACTAAGGGAATTTTGTTGTAGTAAATAAATCTCTGACTCATAGTAAGAGGTATGTGAATGATGACAGGGACAGCAGGTGGTGTAGTGGTTAAGGCACTGGACTCCCGCACTGCTGATCATGATTTGAAAACCACACTGAGCCATGCACGCGCACTCCCAAATTCCTGATAGAAGACTGGAGGAGAAAGAATTGTGGTGAACCCTCCCCCGCCAAGGGGTGATTCCTCACTTTTTTTCTCTCTCTCTGTTTGTCTCCAGCAAGTACAAGTATCCTTTGGCAAAAAAAAAAAAAAACTTCAAAAAAAAAAGCCATGTAATGAATTTTCTCATTGAACTTCCGTCCCTCACTAAGCTGAAAAAAATTCAGTACATCAATGAGCAAGGGGTGGAAGGAGTGGTTATAGTAGCATGATAAATGCATAAACATACTTTTCCTTCCAATGCATTGCAGTTATTGTTCAGCTATTTATCTATATAAAAATAAAATGTGGCCGTCTATAAAACAGCCAAGGTCCGTGAGTATTGGTCATGCAAGCTAAAGTTCCCTCAGGCCTAGTCAACCTTTTACAAGGTTTATTTATCCTTTTCTACGTAGAAAGACTGTGACTTTTACAAAAGGTTGGAGAGTCCATTTAAGTCTTTCATTCAACCATCTAGCTTTTGTTACATGTATTTCTTTAAAAATTGTTATTAAAGAGAGTTTAAAAAATATTTTGTATGATTCAGAAAACAAAACGCCTCATGATGAAAAACAGCTTATTTGTTATACATTTTGTATTTAAATTATTTGCATCACAATTACATCATTTTTTGGTCCTACACTTATTGAATGACCTCATTCTCTCCATAATTTTAAAATCTCTTCTTGGAGTTAGGAGCAACATCACAAATACAAGGTGTAGGAGGCAGATTTACACATTTGAAGGTCCTTCTTGCTTGCAATTTACATTTATCAATATATAATAACTCAAAATTCACATTTTTCAAATTAGCAGTTATTAGGCTTGGCAGGATATTATAGCTTGAGATATAAAGTTATTACTAAGTTCCTGTGCTTGCCAAAATATTATAACTTATTATATAAGAATGCAAGTCTTCAAGTGCAGAATTTTTTTTTCTTTTGATTTGTTATTGGATGCTTAATATAGCCTGGAACATAGTACATATCCAGTTAATATTTGCCAATTAATTAAAAAAATAAAAGAATAATAAATAATAACCTAAACATTGAAACTATATACTACATGTACATTCAAAATAGACCCTATATTTTAGTCAAAAGAGCAAAGATTTACTTTCTGAATATAGGGACATAGAAAGTCAAATGATCCCCAAATCCCAAGTTTCACATTTGGTTTGTAATCTTCCTGTACATATAAGCTGATAAGTTTATTTAAAAGTTTATTCATGATATGAGTTAAAGATTATTATAAAC
Source organism: Tupaia belangeri chinensis (assembly GCF_000334495.1). Classification (NCBI taxonomy): domain Eukaryota; kingdom Metazoa; phylum Chordata; class Mammalia; order Scandentia; family Tupaiidae; genus Tupaia; species Tupaia belangeri. The sequence continues at coordinate 1,361,288 of NW_006160192.1, read as the reverse complement.
ATAAGGACTAAAAGATTTCCACGTGGGGCCAGCAGGAGGCATGGTGGTTCAAGGCACTGGACTCCCACATAGTCAACCATGTTTCAAGTCCCTAGTTAGTGGCTTCCTTTCTCACTTTCCCTCTCTCTCTCTCTCTCTCTCTCTCTCTCTCTCTCTCTGGTTAAATTGAAAAATAATAATAAATAAAGTTAAAATAAAATAATTATTTTAAAAAAGTACATTTCCATGCTAGCCTTTGTGCATTCTTGGTACATTGTAACTGTTCCATAGCAAGCCTCAAACACATGACCTTTGGCCCTGACTTATCCTCATCTTCACCATCATCCTTAAAATTATCCAAACATACCAAACAATCACTGTTAATCTATAAAAAAGAATTCCTCCCTCTTCTAGGTATCATCTCTGGACTATTCACAAAAGTAGCCTAACTTCATCTGGCTTTCTCTTGCTTGAGTTTTATAAAATAGTCCCAGGATCAGCAGATAGCATAATGTTTATGTCACTGCTTGCATGGACTTGCATGTAGTCAATCACAGTTCTAGTCTCAGACATGGCAGCCTAAAACTCACACCAGGTGTGTGTGTGTGGTGGGAGGAGGGTGCATGCTCAAGACCCAGAGAGGAGAATGAAGGAGAAGGGATTGAGCTGTGGCCATCGCCCCCTGGGGGGTGATTTCTTGATTTCTTGCTTTCTGCATCTGTGTGTCTTTGTGTCTCTCCAGCAAGAGCACCTGTGTATAGCAAAAATCTCTCTCAAAAAAAAAAAAAAAAAAAAAAAAAAAAGTCTGACTTCCCCAAGATAGAGTCTCAGCTTTTATGGAACTTCTCATGTGTGACACTTTCTCTATTTTCCTTTTTTTTTAATTGCCAGAGAGCACGTACACTTACCTGAAAGTTATAGAGGACAGAAAAAGAGGAAGAAAACACCCCCACTGAGGTGTAGTCACACTGCCATCCTTTCTCTTCCATTTGTCCAGCCTCAGGATTTGGATCATGCATGCACACATACTTAGCATGTTTTCAAGTGCCCAGGGCCAGAATTCAAACTGTGGTCAGCTATGTGGATTCCAGGTTTTAACCACTATGTGATGGACTGGCCCACTTGACATTTTCAAATAAAGACTTTTACTAATGGTGCTGCATTTGACTTTCCTCCATGAAAAGACCAATTCATTTCAGAACTACAGTTAGGCTTATGTATGTGTGAGTTTATACACTTAACGTAAAGGTGATATATATAGTACAGTCTTGACTTCTGCAAGAAAGGTACAACATGAGCAAATGTTCTTACCTTATCCTTCTCAACTTACGGACATCAAGCTCTAAATTATTTCTGTAAAGTATATGTATATACTTCAAAATTAGAGGAAAAAAACAGATTATGTACCTTTAGTTTGGGAGGTTTTAAGGGTTTTCAGTTGTTAAAAGTAGACTCAAACACATCTTATTAATCAAAGTAGGAGCCATTGCAATAAATACATTTTAGCTAATGAGAAATACATTTGTTTATTCCTACAGCATAAAATTCCATGCTTTGGGACCAGGAAGTGGAGACATGGTTATGTTCCTGGACTCCCACATAGTCGATATTGCCTGGCAGCTTAGAAGTTACTCCTGGTGCATGTGCATGTGTGCCCAAAATCCCAAGAGCAGAATGGAGAAAGGATTGTGGTGTGGCCATCCTCCCTCAAAGGTGATTTCTTACTTTCCGTTTCACTGTGTCTCTCTGTCTCTCTGGCAGGTGCATGCACCCTATAGGAAACATTTCTTAAAAAAAAAAAAAAAAAAAAAAAAAAAAAAAAAAAAAAAAAAAGACCCATGCCTTGTGGTGTGATGAACTCTTGGAAAGTATCTCTTGTACCTTGCTGGTTGTGGAAGTGTTTTCCCTGCAAAAAAATTGTTGAGATGCTTAAAGAAATGGTAGTCAGTTGGCAAGAGGTCAGGTGACAATGGAGGGGTAGGCAAAACTTTGTAGCCTAATCGTTCACCTTTTGAAGTGTTGGTTGTGCAACGTGCTCTGTGGTGGTATTGTGGAGAATTGGGCCCTTTATGATGACCAACGCTTTCAGTAGGCATTGCAGTTTTCAATGCATCTCATTGATTTGCTGAGCACACTTCTCAGATGAAATGATTTTGTCAAGATACAGAAAGTTGTAGAGGATCAGATCAGACCTTACCACACAATGCCTATGACCTTTTGTTTGTTTGTTTGTTTGAAGTTTGGTTTTGAGAAGTGCTTTGGAGCTTCTTTGTCCAACCACTGTGTGGTCACATAAAATCCACTTTTTTGTTGCATGTCACAATCCAATCAAGAAAGGATTCATTGTATTTGTGTAGAATAAGAGAAAATGACACTTCAAAAGGGCAATTCTTCTTTTCATTTTCAGTCGGCTCATGAGGCATCTATTTATCAAGCTTTTTTACTTTTTCAGTTGTCTTCAGAAGCTGAATGATCATAGAACTGTTGATGTGGAGTACTTTAACATTCTTCTGTAGTTATAAGAGATTCAGGTTTGATGACTGCACTCAGTTGGTCATTGTCAACTTCCGGTGGCCACCCACTGCTCTCCTCTTACTCAAGGCTCTCATCTCCTTTGCAAAACTTCTTGAGGCCCCATTGTACTGTAGATTCCTTAGCAGTTCCTGAGCCGATTCATTCTTGGTTTGAGTTGTCCCCAATCCTTTATGACCCATTGTGAACTGGATTCAACAATGAACTTTGACTTTTGTCTAATATCTTTTCCATAATCTGAAATAAACATAAAATAATCAGCAAGTAATAAGTCATTAACAAAAAATGTGAGAAATGTGCATTAAAATGATGTGTAACATAAGTACATTTATTTAAGAATTTATCCACTATGGGTGCCAACAGGTGGTGTGGTGGTTAAGGGTGCTGGACTCTTGCATGACCAACCACAGTTCGAGTCCCAGATCTGGCAGTTTTTTTTCTCACTTTGCTTCTCTCTCTCTTTCTCTTTCTCTCACTTTGTTGACCCCCTCAAGTCACACTGAAATAAATAAATAAATAAATAAAGTTAAATAAAATGGTTCTTATTTAAAAAAAGGAATGTATCCACTATCAGATGGCAAATTTCATAAATGTAAAACTGCAATTACTTGTGCACCAACCTAACATTTATAGAATTGAATTTTTAGTTTAAATCTTTTCTCACTTTTTAATATTTTGACCTAATTTTGACTTAGTATTAGTTTTTATAGTTTTGGGCACACTCAAAGGGAATAAATTATTCTTTAAAATTTTCTGTAGCTTGGCCTTTATAAAACCTTATTATGAAAAGGATAGCTTTTCAAGAAGATAGGAGCCTTTGGTGTCAGCTTTCTAGAAACATCTCTGGTAGCCCTAAGAATACTTCTAGAGACCCACGACTCTCACTGACAGATATATTTCTGATTTGACAAAGGAGAAGCTGTGCCCTCTGAGGCACCTCTGAGTACACAGAGTAGGAAGCTGATTGCCTGGTCTATTGCTAACTCTTGAAGACGCTAAGACCACCAAGACCACCAGACTCCAGGAGGTACAGATCGTGCAGAACATCTAAAACCTCAAATGACTTCATTTATTGTGTACTAAGCACCAAGAAATATGGTTACAATAACACTCTATTCATTAGAGTATTTTTGAAAAAACTTCCTCACCAATCATTTGGTCAGTTACTAAATCCATCAAGTCTTGGTCATAGCCCAAAATGTGAACTTCTCCACTCATCTGTCTTTTCCTGAAATGTTCTCCTCAAGCTAATAAGTACTCCCTTCTCCCTCACTCAGCCTTATTTCTTTTAAACTTTTTTTACTTTTTCAATGTAAAAGACATTTTAAAAATTAAGTTAAGCTATAATGTCTACCTTGGCCACTTAACTGAGAATCATGTTCCAACTTCTTGCTACAATACTATCCTGGTTCTTTCCTGGGACCATTGATTTTTCCTAGAGCTTTCTAGGGTCGAAGATTTTCTCACCATGTCCCTTGACTCTTGTTTCAAAAGATGAGCATCTTACTCTTCTGAAGAATCTCTTCAAACTCTTACCACATGCTCTCATACTAAAGCTTTTCATCTTCGACACTAAGAACAACCTAAATCCCACATGGTCACTGTCACAACTGACCTCCTACTCATTCCATCTCCTTTTCAGGGAAAATGCTGGGTCCAGCTCTCTGTAGTCATCTCACCACAGCTCTGTTGTTCTTTCAGAAGTGACCCACACTATGTCTTATTTTACTGCCTTTTAAAAGTTCTCATTTCCTGTTCCTATTATTTCTGTTCTCTGTTAGCTACCCAATTTTATGGCATGGCCACATGAGAGAACTTTTGCTGATTCTAAACTGTTCTGTTCCTGCAAACGTGAACAAAAATACCAGTTTCTGAAAATTATCTATTATCTGCCTCTGGGTCTCTCTTGGGGTCACCCCAGAAGACCCATAATTCAAGTACACAGGGATCTCTGACTCATTCCTTTCAAATCTTCTTGAACTCTCATAATCTTCGTGCATCTACTCTAGCAAATTTCATGGTATGTTATTATAGGACATCTATTTTCAATGTCCATAACTGTATCTTTGTATCTCTTTTACATTGCCACCTAGCAAAATCTAGCTTTAAAACAGTCCATCAATAAATACATTTGCACCTATGACTGGGATGTTCAGCAATTCTTATTAAACACACACACACACACACACACCATGTAACAGATTAATATCCTCATATAAAGAAGTCACAGACAGGGCCAGCAGGCGGCGCTGTACTTAAAAGTGTTGTACTCCAACATGGCCAACCACGAAGAGTCCTGGACCTAACAGCTTGCTTTCTTACTTTCTCTCTCTTTGTCTCTCCCTGTTGAACACATGTACCCTATAGCAAATTTTAAAATAATTAGTACAATTTCAAAACTAATTTTTTAAAAAAAGAAGTCGCAAACAATTTTAGCCAATTTTTTTAAAGTAGGATATAGAAATGAATAATACTGTTTTATAATAATAGTTATAAAACATTTTAAAAACTGTTTTAAAGACATCGGTTTTCATCTTTTTAATTCTCATATATATTCTTTTCTAAATTTGGCCTATTTGAGAAATTGTTTTGTTAATAGCCGCTATCCTTCTTCACAAAGAAACCCTTCACCATTCATTTCAGATCACGCCAGGCTGTATTTCTGTAAGGGTAAATCTTTATACTGATTGGCCAAGATGCTATGAACATTAAATCTTTCCTATGGCTTTAAAAGTTCTCCACAGGGGTTAAAATACAACAAAAAGAGTATTTTGCCGAGTTGGCACACTTACAATGTATATATTTGGGAGTGAGTAGATGGACTGATACAAATTTGTTTGAAAACATTTTCTGTTACTCAGACAATTTTCAATAAATATGTCTAGTAAATACTTTTAGGGAGTATTTATTTGCCTCGTCTTCTCCAGAAAACATTCAATAAACAGTCTTGAGGGAGAATCTCATGAAAGAAATGACAGCAACAGTGAGAATCACTGAATATCCAAAATGTTTTACCCTATTGCCCACATATTTACTTATTTTTCGGTTTTAGCTACAAGGTGTGTGTACTCACCAGACAGAGACAGGGAAAGTGAGAAAGCACACCCTAGCGGGATGGCCACACTGCAATCCCTTCTCCTCCATTCTCCTTTTGGGTCATGGGCACACATGCAAACATACCTGCCATGATTTTTAAGCCACTGGGTCTGGGACTCAAACCAAGGAGTGGATCATGTGGAACCAGCACATTAACCTCCATGCTACCTGCTAACCCCATTCCCAAGTTTGTTTTGTTTGTTTATTTGCTTGTTTGTTTGTTTCTGGTTAAGTGTTTGCTTCAGGGTGGGAACACTTGCTGGAGAGAGACAGAAAGACATGGAAGAAAATGGGTTGTGGCATGACCACACCTCAGTGGAGGTCGCTTTCTCCTTTTCTCTTCTCTCACCATTTGTGCCAGGCAAGTACACACATCGTCTGGGAAAGAAAGAAAGAGACGGTAAACTCACCAGACAAAACACCAACATGCAAAAACAAAGAAAGAAAAAAAGTCACACTAAATAAACCACAACAGGATGCTTATTGAAGGGTAAGAGCTGAAAGAAAGCAAACCTTCACCCACTCAGAAACAGCTGGGAACTTTCATGTCCAAAATCATCAATTAGTGGTCACTCTGAGTATGTTCAGGGGTAAGAGTGAAATAACCAAGAATATTGACTTTTGGGTTACAGATACATTTTAGCAAGTAGGTAAATTCATTGATACGCAATCCATGAATAATGAGGATTGATGGTATGGATAGCAGCTTTCAAATATTTCATAATAACATTTTAATAGTTTATAACAAGTTCTCTTGAGAAATAGAAAATTTAGTCTCTGTTTTTTAAGTATAGGCAATGTATGAGGGGGGTCTCCAAATGTTTATGAAAAATCTGTATTACAGAAAAAATGTGTGCATGGGTTTAAAATAGTTTGGCATCATAGGAAGCTCATACTTGAATTCCATTTCCTCAAAAACTTTCCTAATTTTCCTCACATATGGAGAATACAGTACTAAAGAAAGTTCCAGAAGAGAATGATTCCAGTTTAGGAAACATCACTAGGTATTGTTCTGACCTTGGGCTTGTACACTGAGAACTCAACGTCCTCTTGTCTATGACCAGAGGACTCAAACTGCTTAGACTACAGACTTGTGAAAAACCTATGTAGAAGTGAGACAAAAACATGTGAAGAAATTTGTTAACAAAATGTTTTCTTAACACAACTAATTCCTATTGTAGAATACTAGTCTTAGAGTACCCAAGTTCAAGTCCTCGTTACCACATACCTCTCCTGAACGAAACTTTACCAAAGGTCTCACTTCATGGGCTGAATTATCAAGAATTGAGGCTGGACTTAGGAACTAGAGCTGTTGTTACCTGCCTGTTGAATGTAAACTCAGGATATGCTCAAGTCTGTTTGTTGAGCAAAGATAGTCCATATCAAGCAAGAGAGACAGAAATCAGAGCTCCTGGGACCTGCCCTATGACTTGGTGGTTAAAGGAGTCAGCTCCCACATCATAGACTGCTGTCGGAATCCTGGCCGCAGCAGCTTGTAAAACTCCAGGTATGTATGCATAAGTACCCAAAATCCGGGCTGGATAGAGAAGTATGGGTGATCGAACTGTGGCATGACCACACTCCTTTGGAGGTTGTTTTCTTCCTCTCACTCTTCCTCTTTCTCCTTCTGTTTTTGTCTGGTGAACACACACACCCTCTGGGAAAAAAAGAAAAAGAAGGAAAAAAAAAAAGAAAGAGAGAGAAAGAAAAAGAAAGGAGAGATAGAGGGAGGGAAATAAAGAAAGAAGAGAAGAAGAATCAGGGCTCCTGTTAGGATAGGCAGAAAGAGTTCAGAAAGCCAAAGCATTTTCCAAGAGCAAAATGTCAAGCAGAAGGGAATCCTTATGGGACACTTGCAGCAGAGATACTGAGAGACTGAGAACGTTTAGACATGCTCCAGTGCAAGAACAAGATCTGGACAGAACTTAGCATTCATTCAGCCCCGAGTCAGGTGCCCCAGCTTTCCAGCACAGTGACTTCAGGTCTACCACTGACGTTTCCTTCTGCAAAGAAGCACGGCGTTTGTTAACCAGCTGAAATTTTCTCCTATTTACCTGTCACATGGATGTGTGCTTCTGTCAGCTTAAACTCATGACAAAGGAGAAAGAAGTAGGAAAGGCAGGGTTAACAGGCACAGAGTGAAAGAAAAATCTTGAAATGTTTGTAATGTATTGACATTGAAACACAAGATTGTATTTATTTACTAATTATTTCTACAATTTCAGCCCCCAAAGTGAGCTGTGTGGACAGATAGAAAAATAGAGTCTGACATCTCAAAATATTTCTCAAGGATATTTTTAGACAAATGTTTTTTATAAAATGAACAGAAGGAAAACAATAGAACATTTTGACCCATTTAGATTATGCTGAATTTATTTAAAAATATAATTATAAATGGAAGAGTTTAATTTTTAAATAGTTTATGCAGCTTCTAAAAATAATGAGGCATTAAAAAGAAAAACAAAGGAACACGCCGAAGAAATAGCAAAAATTAAAATCAGAACAATGTGTTGTAGCCAGAGGTTATACTGATATTTTTCTTGGTTCAAAATCCTTCAAGCTAAATTCCATTGCCAAGGACATTTCAGTCTTACATTTATTTTTTCTAAATGTTGATAATACCATAGAGAGCTCTTATTCTCAGAGAAGCAAAATCAGAATTTTTATATATGGTATCCATTTGTACCAGGATCAGCAGAAGAACCATTTATCTTTTCTCCAATTATTTAGTCTAATAATATCACATCCATGATCCCCACAAATAAGTCTATTTGACTCTATGGATCCCCTTATTCTTCTTAGATCAGTATTATACTTTTTAAAATTATGTTAAGGTATTCCCTGGCATCTAATACAGCACTATCCAAAAAGATATAATTTGAGTCTTATGTTCAACTTTGTTTAGTAGTCACATTTTAAATAAGGATAAAAATCATACTGATGATAGTAATACTTTTCTAATTAACCCAATATAGCCAAAAGTTTTTCACATATAATGAATTATATTTCAACATGTAATAAATATAAAATCAATTGCTGATAAGGTATTTTACATTTTTGTGATAAATATTTTTTACTCAGCATGTATTTTATACTTAAAAGCACAATTCAGTTCAGACTAAAAACCACATTTCATATACTTAATAGCCACAAGTGGTTAGTGGCTAATTTATTGAACAGTGCATCTGTAGACAAGTAAATAAAACAGAACGAAACAGTAGAAATATTGAAGTAAGAGGATCTTATGAGACATTATAAAGCAACAGAAGAGATAAAATGTTTTTCCACATCACAGTGGCACTTAAAACTTATTTGGAGAAATAACTCCAGATGAAAAATGCAACCCAACTCAGTAACAACTCAAGCAACACCTAATGCAGTCCCATCTAATAAGTATTCCTTTAAGTTTCAGAATTTCCTAAATTAAATTAAATTAGATTAATTACCATGATTATTATTATTATTATTTAATTTACTATAGGGCACATGCACTCAACAAAGAGAAACAGAGAAAGAAAGGGAAAGTGTGAAAGCAAGCCTCCAACCTGGGGACTCAAATCACAGCCAGCCCTGTGAGAGTCCAGCACCTTCACCACCAGGACACCTGCTGGCTCCAAGTGTAAGAGTTTTTAAAGCTTATTTATTGATTGATTGATTTCCTTTATGAGAGAGAGAGAGAGACAGAGACAGAAACAAAGAGGGTTTTGAGGCTATGATCTAACCTCAGCCTTCAGCCAGCCCAGGGTCATGGACTCAGGCATTTCTGGAGCACTCACAGGGATTTTCTGACCAAACTGGGACCCTCCCCATGCGGGGTTGCCTTGCAGAGTTTCACATTTCCCCACTGTGTTACTGTGGGGTCCAAATATTTTTTGAATGATTTAGTTCACTGGTGTGTCTACTCCTCTGGCATGTAAGCTCCGCTTGGACAGGGATTACTCTCTGGTTTGCTGTTGTAAACCCAATACCTAGGACAATTTCCTCAGTAGATTCATGAAATAAATATTTATAAAATTGATTAATCAGTTTACATTTTTGATCTACATAAATTTGTTTAACATAATATGATAGAAATCTGCTCAACAAATACCATTTGCATGTATGAAAAGTTATCTTGACAATGACAAAAAAAACAGTGCATTTTATGTTGTATTTGTAGTCACTATTCCCAGAAGTGAGTACAAAATAAATAAATAAATAAACAAATAAACAAGATTAGGCTTGAGATATGTAGTCTCTTAATCCGTTCAATGCTTCATTGGTGGGTAGCCGTGATGATGTGAAAAAATATGACTAGGATATTATTCCTTTTCACTTTTACAATGGAGAGTTACAACAACAAAAATTCTGAAGCATTAAAAATACAGTAAGTTTATACTAATTTTAGTGAGTTCTGGACCTAAACTTTAAGCTTTCTTCCACAGTGCTATAAGCATAAAATTATATTTTTTTTTTAAAAACTCACTCTTTTTTTACTTTACTGGAAATTCCCTGAGGATGATTTCTAATTGCTCATTTTTGTTATGATTAAATGTAAGAATGACTATCACTCTGCCTTTCAAAGAAGCTTTGAAATTTTAGGAAAATGTGAAATTCTACTAGTTAAGGAACATAGGAGTTCATTAGACACAGAGAGAGGGAGAGAAAAACAGAAAGAGAAAGTGAGAAAACACTCCTCAGAGGGAACAGATTAAAAAATAAAAAATCTTATAAAATAATACAACATAAAAACTGAAAGCAATAATTGAAAAAGTACTAAATTAAATGCATCTTTAACTAATAATCGACACAGTGAAATATATTTTAAATGAAATTTATAGTAGATTTTTATTTAGACATTCCCAATGAAAAATAGATAATATAGCATCACTTAATATGGAGATCCAATTTTTTAAGAACTTACTATGTGCCTGTCACAGCGCTAAACGTGTGCTTTGCAAAAACTCTGAGAACTTGCTCCTTTTGAAATAGTCTTCATTTCACTAAATGAGAATGCTATACTTCTAGATACTTGGCCTCAAACAATGGAGCTGTCGCTACTAAAAGGGAAACCGTCCAGTGAAGGATATCACGTCCTAACTAATCATTACCTCATTAAAAAACAAAACAAACAAAATCACTAAAAATCCTTGTAGATATAACTAAGTCAAAGAACTTTTTTGGGGAACTTCAACATATTTAAAATTTTTATCCTTTTTTTACAATTTTTTTTATTTATACTTAATTATTGTGTATTTTTGCAAGATACAATATGTTTTTTAAAGTATGCCTGCAGTGTGTCATAGTTACGACAAGGATATCACATATTCATCTCTGAATCGTTGCATGTTGATTTTTGGTAACAGTGAAAGATAGGGCTCTCATTTTATTTTCCCACAATGAATTAAAGGTTTAAAAGTAAAGCCCCAAACTGTAAAACAACTTGTGAAAAACACAGGGAAAACAATTCAAGACAAGACATTGTAGCAGGCAAATAACTTCTTTGGGAAAGATTCAGAAATGATATCCTTCACTGGACGGTTTCCCTGTTATTAGCGACAGCTCCATTGTTCGAGGCCAAGTATCTAGAAGTATAGCATTCTCATTTAGGGTCTGGGAAGAAGCAGGACGAGATTAACTAGGAATGAGCACAAAAGAATGCTTTTGGTTTGAAAGACTGGTTTGTGAAGATGGCTCTAAAGTGGTGTATATTTTTCACCATGCAAACTATACATTTGAAGTGGAAAATGGATGCATTTTATGCTTTGTAAATTATATCTCAGCACTGATGTAAAATTCTAACACTAAAAGTTTAAAAGTATACATTAAATAGAAATAATTTAAAATTTGGCATAAAAGAGATAAAATAATAGATTACTAATTAATAAATTTGCATGGTAATCAATGACCACTCCACCCACCAAAAAAGATGCCCAGAACTAAATCGTTTTATAGAGGAATTTACCTAAAAGCCTAATAAATGTGTAAATTCTACCATCTTCTTATATCACATGTAAAAGAGCAAAAATTACTCAACTTATTTTAGGAAACTATTGTTGTTTTAATCAGCAATGTGGATTGGAAAATATAAGAAAAAAGATCATAGGCCTTCCTCAATTGGCCTCACACAGATAAAAGCCCTAAAGAAAATGCCAATTAATTAATTTCCATTATATATAATAAAAACCAGTATGAAATGCAATTTGTTTACTCATATTTATAAATGAAGGTATGAATTAATTAAATTTGATCCTTACTGTTGGATTTATCAGCAATTGCCTAGGTTTTGATCCAGTTTTTCTTAAGACAGCTGATTTCTACCATAAGAATAATAAAGACAAGCATATGGTCCTACAAGATATCCTCCTTTTATTTAGATGCTATGCTCATCAAATGAAGTCTTATAACTACTCTGCAGTCAGGGCTGTTGGGTTCTTCTAAAAGATTTTCTGGTCAACCCTCTCCAACAGTTCTGTAAGTCTGTCTTATGAGTAAATGCAAAAGTTCCACATGCCCAGAAAGTTATGGTCCAACATCTGCTTGATACATAGTTTTGTGTTACTTTGTTTTTGTAGTCCCATTAGACGTTCAATCATCACTGTTGGGATAGTGACTTTCTTGTCCTGCATGTCCAACATGAACAATTCTGACTAGCCTATACTGGCAATAAAAATTAGCTCTAAATCTGTGTGAGAATTATGTAAAGAAAGCTATTTTTTTTTTCAGGTGAGCTGTTTGAGTTCCCTGTATATTCTTTCATTGGCTCATTTCATTCTTATTTTTTTGTATTGAACTGTATGAGGATACAAAAAGGAATTTCCTAATGGATAACAGTTGTAAACATTAGTGGCATGAAAATCAGTAATTGGTCTTTATTGCACATTATCTTAAAGCATTATGATATATTTTGTTGCAATTATTTATGCCATCGTTGACATAAAGTGAACCTATATTCTAAGGAGTTAAGAGCAATATTTTCCACATTATACCTGGATCAGTCAAAATGATTTTTCTTTAGTGAAATACATATCTATTGCAAGTATATTTATGCAGAGCTGTGTGAAGTACACAAAACAGAAGTGTAACAAAACAATAAGTATATAAAGATTATCCAAAAGTCACTTAAAAGATATAAAAAACTCAACTTTTTCAGAAGCTCTTAAATATTCAATGTAAAATTAGAAATGATTTTCTTAAAGAGTAGTTACATGGGAGATACAATAAGCTAGAAGGATTTCATTGCAAGAATGGAGAAACTAGCCCACTCCCTGTTTTTGTATAGCCCATAAAGTAAAGATGGCTTTGAAATTCCTTCCTCTTCCTCTTCTTCTTCTTTTTCTTCCTCCTCCTCCTCCTCCTCCTCCTCCTCCTCCTCCTTCTTCTTCTTCTTCTTCTTTCCCCCATTTGAAGAGATTTTTCTATAGGGTGAGTGCACTAGAAAGATAGAGAGAGACAGAGAGACAGAAAGCAAGAAATCACCCCCCAAAGGGGATGGCCATGCCTCAATCCCTTCTCCTCCATTCTCCTCTCCTGATCTTGGGCATACACGCACACGCGCCTGGCGTGAGTTTAATCCACCAAGTCTGGGACTCAAATGGCGGTCAACCACATGGGAGTACAGTGACATAGCCATTACGCTAACTGCTAGTACTGGTTTTGAAATGTTTTAATGGTTGCGATAAATAACATTTATAGGAGTCATTGTTTGGACTCAGCTTTAGCTTTAGGCCACAATAGACCAAAATTAAATTGCACCACTCATGCTAAAAAGTCACATCATCAAACTGGAACTTCGAAGATGCTAGTAAAATCCCTCAGTAGTCCAGTTTTTCCTGAAAACAGGATTCCAGCCTACCTATGTCAAAAAAAAAAAATAAATAAAACTTGGGCATATCTTGTAGCTTTCTTAGAAATGTGCACCTGATATAGCTCAAGATGTTACTTGGATTGGTTTTATGAATATCCTTATTGCTCAAATGCATTCCTCCTTTACCTTCCAGATTCACTGTCTCCATACTCTGCTTAAGAGTGAGCAGTGACTCCGGATGATCATGCGATCCTCCTGTTCCCCTTATCAGAGGATTTGGGCAATCATTGCTGCACTAGACTTCATGCTACTCCTTCCTCTCACGGATGACTTTTACCTTTAAAATATCCCTGCAATCTGTAGGACCTTCTGACTCATTATTTGGGACAACTTGGATTTTTCATCCTGAACCTGGTCCAAATCAAAACTTTTGCTTTATTTACTTTGCTTCAGTCTCTGTTTTATAGGGTTGACATTTCAAATTTAAAAAAATAATAATAATTGTGACAGATGAAAATTTTATTAAATTCTAATTTTAGTTCATAATAAAAGCTTTATCAAATACATCCACACTTATTTACTTTGTATTATCTGTGACTGCTGCCATGCTGCAGAGTACAGTAATTGTTACAAAGATGATATGGCCTGCAAAAGCTAACATAATTACGACCTGTCCTTTTACCAACATCTAACATAATAGCAATCTGTCTTTTTTAACAAAATTTCTGCCCCTCCTTGGTTTAGAAACTTGAACCAAATAATATTCCCAAACAAAAGAAAGATAAGTGTATGTTAAATTTTCTGTAATCGCTCTCTTTAAAACCCTCCCCTTTCTTTCTCTCTTTTGATTTTTGCCATATCTTCAATGAATCTCTAATGACTTAGGGAAACAGTTTAAATTCCCAAGGCAGAACTTCAAAGCTCTTAAATCCAGCACTAACCAAAATTCCCAGTTGTACTTCCCATGCTATAGACCACTAAGTTCTGACAAAATGTTCTACTACTCCTCGTCCTCACACACCTACTGGCATTGCTGTCCTAGTCTTGCTCCTGCAAAGTCTGCCCTTTATTAAATCTCCATCCTTTATTCAAAATCTTCCCTTTATAATAAGTCACTGTATTTTACTCTGGGCCAAAATAATACTTTTCGTTTTTCTTTTTAAAGTTCTTTTCCGGGGTGACATTCTGCCATTTTGCCACATATCATCCTTCACTCTCTGTCATTCTCTCTCTTTTGCATTAAAATCTCCAAATATTAAACAGATTATCAAATATTTCACTACTTTTAAATACGTGCCCCTAATATTCAAATTCCTATAATTTCTTACTCTAATTAGGGACCACCTCTATGATAATTTGACTTTTATATCAGATCTTCACAGTGTTTTTCAAGTTATGAATGCTTGATTTCATTTTATATCGACTAAAAAATTCTGAAATACACACAGTGATATAGGAACCAAAGGACATTTTTAAAACATTGCTAAATATGTAAGCTATGTTTATCTCTCCAAGCTAATAAATTCTTTGTTTTAATGGCATGAATAATCTATGAGTGAGAGGGAGAGAGAGAGAGAGAGAGAGAACGGTATTTGTCAGCTGTACCAGCAAATTCCAACAGAGCCCCTGGTCTGACATCTGCATTCCAGCCCCAGCCTCCAGATCTAGGCTGAATGAAATGGTGGAATCAGTGCCGTGGCCATCTGCACCAATTAACTGAACACTGATGTTCTTGCTGCAGCTGATGGTTGAGACCTCTGCAGTACAATAAAATGCCTGGAAACTCTATTTGCCATTTTGTGGAAAGGGGTAGAAAATATTGATCAAGACTGTAACATAAGAGCTCATTTAACTCAAAGCAACAGAGAGACATTAAGACAACAAATATTTTCAACCAAAGAATAAAGGGGTCGGTGATGCATCAGCTAGGCACAATTATGAACAGTTGCTCCCTTCTTAATGGGATGACTGAGAAAATCTCTTTAGCTATAGGCATCCAACTGGCAAGGTCAAAAATGTTCATCGTGTTCACTGATGTCTGATGAATAGCCTTCATTCCCATAGTTCTGTGCTTTGTGGAAAGGTGCTCACTTCTAGCCTTACAATAGTAAAAGCAAACGAGTTCTTAATTTATATTATGGTAAGCAGGGAAGAAATACGCTGCTAATAAATGAGCAAGATCACTTATTCCCTTCAAACACGTGGCAAATCCAAATCAGCTAATTAAGGCACAAAAAAGCTCACCTGATGCTATTTTCTGAAGTCCTAAGTTTCCGAACTTATATCTGCTAATGTAGTTCACAGAAGAATGCTGACTTTAACGTTTGTTCCAATGCATTGAAAGTCATGTATATTTGTACAAAAAACATGCTACTTAACTCCGTATGCAGGGCTGTCAGAACGTTATGTAAGCTGATAAAAATATACTTTGGCATCATTGAAGCAACAACGGCCAATGAAGCAACTGCCTTTGGAAATTGGACCGAGGCTAGTGATCCAGGGAGAGCACTGGTATTTTCATGGTCCTGTCGAACTGATCTTCATTTGCTCTGAAATTATCTAGATACTCCTAGTCAATTTCACACAGTCCACTGTGCAGCGTATAGTTGCCTGTGTCGACCAGCCCACATTGTTTTTTATAGAAACTTTCTGCTACCAACTAAGTAGACTTTATCCATCAAAAATCTATCATACAGCATGGAAAAATGCAAGTTTCCAAGCAGGATGAAGAAGGCATTTCTTCCAATGCACTGCTACACTGAAGGGGAAAAAAAAAAAAAAATCTAGGCTAAGATTTAGCTTGCTTCTCAGATAATACACTGCGGCAAAACCAGCAGGGAATTTATGTCTGCCAGGGTGTAGTTATAGTGACAGATAGAGATACTGCAATCTGGTTTCTTTCTAATTGTTCTGTCATTCAAAACATTTGTGGAAAGATTAAGAAAGGGAAAAAAAAAAAAAAGATGATATTTAAGTATGGGTAAGGCTGAGATAGAAAGTGAAAAGCAACCCTATCCCCTAGTTGACTGTTTCCAACATTCCTGCCTTTGTGTCTATGAATTTCAATATTGTGTTAAGTACAACTATGTTGCGCTGTAATAATAGAGTCTTTCAAAACACCACGGACTGGAACATGAGTTGAGCTTCCATGTTTTATGATGCTATTTCCCCAGACAGCCCAGCTTACTGTACCTCATCTTGCCTTGGCTCTAGCAATAGAAGGAAATATTAAGAGTTCCATCATAGCCTGAGAGGTGAAATGCATCTTTGAAGGCTCCATAAAGGCAGGAATGGAAATATTACAAAGATTTCACTAGGGAATTCAAAACACATTCCATATTTGTTTTTCAGGTTTAAGAGTAAATGCCTGAGTGTCTGTTCAGGGCGTATGATTCAACAAAACATCACCATGCAATGATTTCAAATATTATCTAGAAAATCATATTGGATTTCCTAATCTCAATTCTAAAGCAAAACACATGTGACAGATAAGTATAATAGCAAAAGAAAGATAGCCAAATGTAAAACGAAATTCTTCGTTACTTGGTATCCTACTAAATAAAATTCCCTTGAACAGCATGAAGAAGAAAGTTCTATGCAATAGTTGTAAACAGGATGGCTAACAGATATCATTCATCAGTATCTTAAAGCCATTAAAATAAGTGTGTATTTTTCAATTCGAAAGTTTCAAAATTAGAACAAATTTTCTGCCAATACTAGAATAAACTTTCTACTGTAAATTCTCCAAGGGTAAAAAAGGTTTTTGTATTTGTCACCAAAAAATGAGTATTCATAATAGAAAGTAAATGATCAAAAATATGTTTAAAGTAAAATAATAATCATTTTTTGGAGCTTAACATGATAACAATGTAGCTCTTCTAGAATTTTTATCCTGGCCCACCCATTATTTTTTGCATTTAATAAATTCTGGCAATTAAAAAAATGTGATTCTACTGTTGATTGTATTTCATAACATCTAATTCTCCTTATATTGGTGACCCACTGCTACAATACGAATTGCATGCTCCCCAAATTCATATATTGACATTTTAACCCCAGGACCTCAGAATGTAACCTCATTTGGAGATCTGATCTTTACAAAGGTAGTCAAGTTAAAGTACGTGCATTAGAGTGGGTGCTGATCTAATATGACTGAGTCTCGTATAAAAAGAAAACTTTGGCGACAGATCTGCACAGTTCCATGTGAAGAGCATGCAGAGAGCTTGGTGATGTTTTTGCCAGCCAAAGAATACCAAGGATTTTCAGTGAATCCTCAAAAGCTAGGCAAGAGACGATGGAGCAAGAGTCTCAGTTCTCAGAAGGAACCAACTCCTGGATCTTTGATTTCTAACTTCGGGAAGAGCAAAACAATGTATTTCTGTGGTTCAAACCACCCAGGGTGTGGTGCTTTGTTACAAGCATGCTTGTGAACTAATTCATTTATGTAAGATTTGTTGGTGGTTATTTCATAAGCAATATAGGAATTATTTACAGCAAACCATGAATGTTTCACCATTTGATTTAAAGAGAAAATAACAGTTAACATTATTACTCTTATCAAACTGAAGGTCATAAGTTTGATTTTTCTCTCACATTTAATAGATTTTTTTTTTTCAGCCATAGAAGGTTTTTCAGTTAATTTTTTGAGATCTTCAATGAATAAAAATATTTTGCTTTTTTAAAATATAACTTTGCTGGAGGGTATGTGTGCTTGCCAGAGATAAACAGAAAAAAGAAAGTGAGAAAACGTCCCCCAGAGGACATGGCCATACCACAGTCTTCTCCATTTCTTCCTCCTTTCCACGTCGCGTTGTGCTTTTCAAGCTACCAGGTCTGGATTTGAACTACACAGCTGGCCATGCAGATTCCAACCACCAGGCTATGGATTGGCCTTATTTTGCTGTTCTTAGTTAGTATACATTTATATATTAAATTTATATATGTTAGAGGGACCAGCAGATGGCATAATGCTTATGTCACTGGAATCCCACGTAGTCGACCACAGTTTTGAATCCTGGAATCGGTGACTTAAAACTCAGGCTGGGTACATGTGGGAGCATGTCCAAGATACCAAAAGACTACTTTCTGTCTCTTTGTCTCTTTCACTCTCCAAAAGTGTGGCTGCTAAGTAGAAAGCCTCTTTATGAGCGTAATAAAGTCTATGCTGTGCAATTTTTCAATAATGTTATTTAACCTTTCAAAATGTCTAGTTTTAAACTCGTGTGTGTGTGTATGTGTATGTGTGTGTGTAGACCCCACCCATCCTCAGTAAACTGCCTACAGATCTTTAGCTACTATGATTACTAATAACTTAAATGTCATATCCTGGTCGTGCAACTTAACTTTGAATCAAAATAACTTAAAATATATGTTCACTTATTAAATAAATATTGAAATAAATATTGAAAATGTATAATTTCATAACTCTTATTTTGAAAAAAAAATTGTTATCTTATTTGCCAGAGGGATCATGTACTCACCAGAGAAAAACAGAAAAAGAAGGAAAGGAAGAAAGCACCTCCTCAATGGAGTGTAGCCATACTACACTCCCTTCTCCTCCATCGCTCCACCCTGACGGAATTTGGGGTATGCACACATGTGCCCCCAGCATGTTTTTCAAGTCTCTAGGTCAGGATTTTACTTCCACAGTTGACCATGTGAGATTTAGTTCCATTCACCATTGACCACAGAGCTGGCCCTTAAAATAATTTATTATCTTTGTAATCACTGTTCCTTTATCAGTAATAACTTAGGGAAATACATGGGAATTCAACTTAAATAGCAGTTCAGGGTTGATAATAAGTATACATTGCTCAAAAACATTTTCTTATTTCTATTCAATAATCAAAAGATTCAAAGCCATTGCTCACCTTCTGTCTCTCTGTCTCTCCAATGAGCGCATGTGCCCTCTAGCAAAAACCTCTCAAAAAAAAAAAAACTGATTGTTAAATACCCAAATTCCCTATATAGTGAACCGGCTAATAAAAAAGAATGTCTTGGAACCAGTAGATTGTGTAGTGGTTACATCACTGGACTCCCACATGGTCTACTATGGTTTGAGTCCTGGACCTGATGGTTTGAAAAATCACACAGGGCATGTGTGTGTGTGCATACCCAAGATCTTGGGGAAAAGAATAGAGGAGAAGGGATTGTGGCGTGGTCAGCCCCCCCGGGGGATTATTTCTTACTTTCCCTCTCACTATGTGTATGTCTTTCTCCCTGGTGAGTACATATGCCCTAAGGCAAAAACCTCTTAAACAAAAAGAAATAAATGAAGAAAAAGAGAAAGAAAGAGAGAGAGAAAGAAAGAAAGAAAGGAAGAAAAAAAGAAAGAAGAAAGAAGGAAGGAAGGAAGGAAGGAAGAAAGAAAGAAAGAAAGAAAGGAAGAAAAAAAGAAAGAAGAAAGAAGGAAGGAAGGAAGGAAGGAAGAAAGAAAGAAAGAAAGAAAGGAAGAAAAAAAGAAAGAAGAAAGAAGGAAGGAAGGAAGGAAGGAAGAAAGAAAGAAAGAAAGAAAGGAAGAAAAAAAGAAAGAAGAAAGAAGGAAGGAAGGAAGGAAGGAAGAGAGAAAGAAAGAAAGAAAGAAAGAGAAAGAAAGAAAGAAGAAAGAAGGAAAGAAAGAAAGAAAGGAAGGAAGAAAGAAAGAAGGAAAGAAAGAAGGAAAGAAAGAAGGCAATATAGTTTGGAAGCTTTCATCATGCTAATCACTAATTGGCATTAATGATTCTGGCTTCATGGATTTGCAACTTCATCCCCAGGGTCTGCATAACCCTTCAGATTATTGTGGGATCTTTGCATCTTCATTTTCATTTCACATAATACCACATCTCTGTATCTCTCTCTCTCTCTCTCTCTCTCTCTCACACACACACACACACACATACTCTTACACACAGAAATATCTGAGGATTTCCTTCTTCCTTATTTGTTTCCTTTCTGTTCTTCTTCCCAATAACATTATCAAAGCCTTCTATGTACAAAGGGCTTATTTTTAATTTAATATTACAGACTTAGGAATAAATATATTAGAAATTAGTATATAACAGCATCTAAAGTGAAAACAGAATGACAACAAAAATACAAGTGAAAATATTTCAATTAAGGTACCACAAGATAGAGTTGGTTTTTTTTTTTCAGTATTGTAAGATATATTCATAATGCTAAACTTTTTGATTACAGACTTCTAGCACTGTCCTAGATAGACAATTTCTTGAAGTGTTAGTGATTACCATAAACTTATAAAAGAAAATAAAGGCATATATTTTACTAAAGAATAATGCTTAATTGGGAGTCCTTCGCTCTGGAAATATTCCCAATTCACTGTAAAGGGAATTTCCTATCTTCAAAATGTAATATTGCTTTGATTTTCAGCATGCTAGATTCTCTCAAATTAATGTTAATGATTTGAGATCAGTTTTGCACCTGGAAAATCAATAAAAGGCATAAATGTGCTTTTCAATAAGAAGCCTACAAGAATACTCTGTGGCATATAAAAGGCATCTAAAGACACAGTCAAAGATCAAAATATGTCAGCTGCCAATTTTCCATACTGTATAAAGGAAGCATTTGCAGACTTCTGTTGTCCCTTTTAATACTGTTGCTAGTTACAGTATTATGTTTTGCAGACTTCTGTTGTCCCTTTTAATACTTTTGTTAGTTACATACAGTATTATGTTTTCTCTTTTTCTTTTTTCTTTTTTTATTTGTTACTGGGTGCATGTGCTCACAGAAAAGAGACGGGATGGAGTGAGAAAGCACTCCTGAAGGTGGATGGTCACACTGCAATCTCTTCTCCTCCAGTCTTCTCTTGGATTTTGGGCACACACCTACACACGCCCAGTGTGTTTCCCACACTCCCAGGTCCAGGACTTGAACCATGCAGTCTGCCATGTGGGATCCAGCTGCCTTTACCACCACAACACCAGTCAGCCCTATGTTCTTTCTTTTTGAACACTCTATTACCTATATATGATATATATGAAATCTACTTTATAAATTATAAGCAACTTTTAAAATATCATATCAGCATTGGGACCAACAGTTAACATAATGGTTATGTCACTGGACTCCCATGTAGTCAACTACTGTTCAAGTCCTGGACCCAGTGTCTTAAACTCATGCTGGGCACGTGTGCATGCATGCCCAAGATCCCAAGAGAGGAATGAAGGCAAAGGGATTGCAGTGTGGCCATCCCCCATGGGGGGTGATTTCTAGCTTTCTGTCTCTCTGTCTCTCTCCATCTTTCTGGCAAAAAATAAAAATTAAAAAAAATAAAAAGATATTATCAGCACAAATAAACTCAGTAGGAAAACAAAGATTATTACCTTAACCTAAAATTCAATACTCAAAGTAACTACTTCTGATTATTTTCATATACATGTTTTTTTAGCATGAATAAAACAGAGGCTGTATGTATTTACTAATCTCTTCACCCAAGGCTTAATAAAATGTCTAACTTTGACACCGGCAGGCACTAGACTTCCACATGGCTGACCATGGTTTGAGTCCTGGACCTCATGGGTTGCTTTCTTACTCTCTCCTCTCTCTCTCTCTCTCGCTGGTAAATGCACATGTCCTATAGTAAATTTAAAAATAATAATAAATAAATGATTTTACAAAATAAATAAAACTCTTAACTTGATGTCAATGCTTTAATAATTTGTTAATTAAGCTGTATGAGATTGGATAGTGCATAATAATAACTAATGTTTGGAGGAATAAATAAATTTAAATCAGTTAAAAAATCCCACATTGATTCATCTGACTATATTTAGTGCTTAAAGTCACTTCAGTAACTTCATAAAAAAAAAGATTTTAATTGAATAAAGTTATAAGATATCCATATTGAACATTTTAATTTAAAATAAATCGATCCATATTTAACAAGAATTAACTCTTACAATAAAAATTCTATCTGCATCCATTTGATTATAATATGAATAATTGACTTCTACTTTGATCTATCTACATTTTCTGTGGCAAATTTTTTCAAACAAACAAGATATAGACAACATATGAATTTAATTTTTTTTATAAATCTTGATATTCAAGAAGTATGGGTCTTGATTTTTTTTAATTATTATTATTACTGACTTTCCAAAACATGAAACTTTTTGTTAAATGAAAAAGTCAAGTTGGTAGGGTATATTCATGATGGAATAACTGGAGAATCTGCAGATGGTTTGAATAAATCTGGTTTAGTGAATTGCCCAGATTTTATCAGAATCAGATGTACACAGATATACCAGGAAGAAGGCAGCAAGAGGCACGAACTTAACCAACCTTTGTAGATAGTACAAAATAACCACCAGCAAAATGCAAAAATTCAAAACTAAGTCTGGAAATACTATATTTTCTTTAGAATTTTAAGCAGAAATCTCATATTCCACCAAAGCCATCCCTATTAATGAGGACGACGTCTCACAAAGAAAGCAGGCAGTGGGTTGCTCTGCTGTGCTTTAATGTAGACCCAGAAGGGGAGGAAGGACAAGATGACCTCTCGAAGCTGCCCGCCAAACGAAAATTCAGCTCAACCCTAAAAAGAAAAAAATGTTTTTTTACAGCTAGCACCTTGTTAGGGTAATTGAGTTCTTTCTTTATCCCAGATAAGCTACAGAGCTACTCTCTCTTTTTTCCATCGGTGAGTTTCAGAACTTCCAAGTTCTTTTTTTATTGCTTATTAAATGCTTGTCAAATGAGGAGCTTGCTCAGGCCTGTTAATTGGTATGGCTTTCCATATCCTGTCACATTGACTTGGCCAGAAACGTAGCAAAATAAAGATCTGCTAATTAGTTGTGTGGGTCTGTTACAAGTGATTTCACAGCGCACATGTGCACAGAAAACGTTGAAAATGCTCTTCATTTGCTTAAGCCTACACTTAATAGGCACAAGCAGCAAAAGTAAATACGAGGATATTAAGAACCTTTGCCAAAATTGGCAAATAAGATTAAATACATGTAGGAAAATATTGAGATGAATCCTATAATCTAGAAAAGGGAGTCATTTAAATAAAATTGCACAGATATAACCTTTTCAAAACGTTGTAACTCTGTAAGATGCAACTCTGTCAGGTGAACTCTGTAAGGTGAACTTCCTTTTCATTATGTGAAAAGTAAAAAGGAAAATGAAAACCCAGTCTTCATAAACAATAATAATCAGAATAATACAGTTTTAATAGAGTATCTAGTTCCTGACATTTTTCTGGCAATATTAATGTGAATGCAACAAAATGGAATGGCATCAAAGATCCATAATTCTTTTCTCTCTGGCCCGTGTTTAAGGTTCTCCAGGGAAGAAAATCTCAAAATTTTAGTCTTTGGTGAGACAGTCATTTTGGGCATCAATGTTTAGAGAATCTATTTAATAACTAGTTTTCCTTCTTTAAAATGCAGTGTCTTTACATTTTCTTCCTTAGTTAAAATAATACATGTAATATGCAATGTTTTTTCTATTATCAAAACCTAGAAAGAAAAAAATGCAATGAGAACAATAATTGGGCATTTACTGTATGCCAGGCAGTGTCCCCTGAATATATTTTTCTATTATCAAAACCTAGAAAGAAAAAATTACAATAATTGGGCATTTACTGTATGCCAGGCAGTGTCCCCTGAATATAATTTCTTGTTTTATTAATCATATTTTATGGATATGGTCATGAAACTCAGGGAGGATAAGCAACTTGTCCAGCATTATGCAGGCTGTAAGTGATATTTGAATCTGTGCTTGCCTGTCTCCAATAATAAGAGCTCATTTGGGACCAGCAGTTGACATAATGGCTGTCTCGCTGGACTCCCAAGAAGTCGACTGCAGTTTGAATCCTGGACCTGGTGGCTTAAACTCACACCAGGTGCATGTGCATACGTGCCCAAGATACTGAGAGGAGAATGGAGGAGGAAGGATTGCGGTGTGGCCATCCCCTCTGAGGGGGGTGATTTCTCACTTTCTGTTTCTCTGTCTCTCTCTGTCTTTCTAAAGAGCACACGCACCCTATAGCAAAAGCCTCTCAGAAAAAAACAAAAAACAAAAAACAAACAAACAAAAAACAATAAGAGCTCATTTTATTGAGAGTTTGCCATATGGCAGGTAGTGTTCTAAGAACTTCACATGCATAAACACATTAAACCTATATAGTAACCAAGTGAGGTAGGAAATATTGCCTTTATTTCACAAAGAGGGAAACAAGCCCAGGAAGGTGGATCTTGCCCCACGACACCTAGAGTAGGTGGTAGAGGTGAGATCATAGTATCATAGGTGACAGAGACAAGAGCAGAAGCAGGCTGGCTGAAGAGTTCTCTCTGAGCTGCCTTCCGTTTTAGCCATTCTATTTATCACTACACTAGCATCGTGGAGTCATTGAAAACTTAAACTTTTTGGAAATTCAAAACACTCAATTTTGAGACACTTAGCAGTATAATAGATAGAGCTACCTCAGCAATATAATTTAAAGGGCGCTTGATATACCTACTCCAACTACATATATACTAGACTTCTAGTATTACCGTTTTTCAAGACTTCAGAGTTTAGTAAAAAGCATATAGGTTTTGATGCGTATATAAAAATGCTCAAAAATATTTTCATTTTTCTCTGCCTGCAATTGCTCTAAGCATACAGTGTTATTTTTTAATGTTTTTTAGAGAGAGATGTTTGCTATAAAGCACATGTACTCACTGGAGAAACAGAGACAGAGAGACAGAAAGTGAGAAATCACCCCCATGGAGGATGGTCTTACCACAATCCCTTCTTATTCTTCTCTCGGGATTTTGGGCACGCACACACACATGCTCGGCCTGAGTTTTAAGCCTCTGGGTCTGGGACTCGAACTGTAGTTGACTACATGACAGTCCAGCAACATAACCATTATGCCATCTGCTGGTCTACATAGATTAGTTTTTGACCATCTTTTAATATATAAATCTCCCAAATCTAAGGAACTCAGAGGTAATGGAAAATGGAACTATTGGGTTGTCAGAAAAGTCATGATTCATTTTTGCATAGAGAAACAGAGAAATATCCCATGATTTTCCTGATGACCTAATAGATTCCAAGAATTTTATAGCATATTATTTCACTTAATTATCAACACTCACTTCTTACTTATCCCTTAAATTCTCTAAGCAGATACTAATATCTTCTGCAGTTCACAAATAATCAAATTAAATCTGCAAGGCTAAAGTTATTCATTTGAAAATAATAAGTTACACCTATGTTCTTTCTATTATACCCAGAAGTCTCCTTAAATGGAGGCAAGACTACCAGCCTGATTCGTACAGTGAAAGAGTACAGATACCTTTCTTTTTATATTAACATGATATTCTCAAAAATAATAGAAACTCTGGTGAGGAGGGAGCAAGAAGTCATCTGAAAAACAAGTAGATTGTGAGTTATTATGGAAATGTTCTCCTGTTTTTTGATAATGTGTATCTATTTAAATTATCTTGTAAGGTGTTGTTTAGTTGTATTATGCCTTTATATTTTGCATTATCTTTCATTTGAATTTCACAAAAATTTGGTGGAAAATGCAGCATATTATTTTATGACTTTTACAAATACCTTACTGAAGGGATAGCCTGAGACTCTCTGAGGGGATGATAATGCCTATGTGCTGACATGGGTTTGGGATATATATGAAGTTCAGTGAATATACAGTGAAAGCCTTTGCGTTTCATTGTCTGTGTAAATTTTATCTCCAAAACAGAAAAAAAAAAAAACCTGTAAAAAGTATTAAACTATAACTAATGATATACATGTGGAAGGATTAAAGGATAAATGTAATCAAGTATGCAATTTGTAGTGTATAAAATACATAACTAATAGATATAAGAATGGATAGATAAATGGATTCATGATGAAGCAAGTGTAACAAAATTTTGGTGATAGAATCTAAGAGATGAACATATGGATGATCACTCCAATACTTTTCACTTTGCTATATGTTTGAAAATAATCACAGCAAAATATTAGGGGATGCCATGTCCCAGTGAAATAAAATTAGCAAGAGATCCCTCCACTTACCAACTTATGAAATTTTATCCTCAAGTGATTGTGAGCATGGCCACCCCCTAGGGAGATTTCTCACTTTCCCTGTCTCTTTCTCTCTGTCTCTCTGGAGAGTTCATACACTTTGCCAAAATATCCCTGACTGAAAATCGAGAGATATAATCTTAAATATACTAATGTTGAAGACAAAAATAATAACTGAAATTACACATAACCTAGAAAACAATGAAAAGGAGAAAATATTTTATCAGAACTCAGAAAATATAGCAAAATACCTTCAAAATCTGTTTATAACATTAAGGACAAAAAACTGAAAAAAAAATTCAAACTTAAGAATATGTTTTTTTCTTTTTTTTGGAGAGGTTTTTTTGCTATAGGGTATGTGCACTCACCAGAAAGACAGAGAAAGAGAGACAGAAAGTGAGAAATCACCCCCCATGGGAGGATGGCCACACCTCCATCTCTTCTCCTCCATTCTCCTCTCAGGATCTTGGACACCCACGCACATGCGCCCAGCGTGAGTTTAAGCCACTGGGTCCAGGAGTGAAACCACTGTCGACTACCTGGGAGTCCAGCAACATAGCCATTACACTGACTGCTGGTCCTAAGAATATTTTCGAAAGAGTTTCTTAAAAAGAAGCCCAAGGAAGTAGGAAAAAAGAAATGATAAAAAGCAAAGTAAATGAAATATAAACATTATTTTTAAAAAGGATTTTAAAAAAACAATCTGCTTCTCTGGTTCTATTTTATTAGCCCAATAAAAGAGATACATAGGAAACCAAGGAGTACAATATTTAAAATTTAAAATGACCCAAGAAACCTGGCACAAATACATAATACACTGAAAGAAGCTAACATTACATCATTCCCTGCTAAGAATTTGTCTGGGGCTGGATTAGGAAGCTTTACAGTCATGCTGAACTTTCTCTGTCGACTTAACTCTAGGCAATTGATCTGGGGCACGGAGCATTAGCACCATTCCAGAGACCTAGGGTCAGGAAGTAGCCCTACATTTTAGACTTTCAGGGATTTTCACCGAATTCTTCCAAGCTTAACAATCACTCTGACAAACTAAAACTGGGTAACTGTACATGGTCTTAAATTTAATTTCAAAAATAAGCACTTTATCTTCTAATACCTTGTGATATGGCAAGTGCCCTGCCTTTTAAAAAGTTGCTACTAATACCTTAATCTGTAGAAAATGTATGAGTTTCTCAAAATGCTTTCACAAATATTATCTCATTTCATCTTGACAACAGCCCTAGGAGCTGCACAGGAGCCTTAGAACCCTAATTCCTGTTTCACATAAGGAGGAAGAGAGACCCAGTAGAACTTAAGTCAGGAGGTCTTCCACATACCACTCTTTACCTCATTTCCATTTTCCGTACTTAAATCACTATTTTAAATCATTTTTGTTATTCTTGTTAACCACCCAGATTTTTATTGAATATCCCTGCTACTTACAGCATGATCAATAATTAGCACATGCGTATTTGACCACATTGTGCCTGGAATACGTTCCTTTATTCTGTAAATGACTGATTTACAAGTCTTTCCAAATCTCCAGTAAGTTTTATAACTATGATAAATTTAATTCTCATTCCATGCTTTCCAATAAAATCACAGCCTCCAGTGTAATTCCATCTCTATTTCACATTCTGCCCTCCACACAGCTAGCAATACACACACACACACACAAACCTATGATAAATTTAATTCTCATTCCATGCTTTCCAATAAAATCACAGCCTCCAGTGTAATTCCATCTCTATTTCACATTCTGCCCTCCACACAGCTAGCAATACACACACACACACACAAACACACACACACACACACAATGACAGACATGGCGAGAGCTAGAAATAGAGAAAATGAGAGAGAGAGAAGAAGGAAAGGTCACACAAAAGAAGGATGAAAAACTCTTTGTAAAATCTTTCTGCAGTCTCTCAGTAAGTCCATTGTTCCATCCTGTAAACTGAACACATTTTTGAAATGTCTTTGCAATAGAACTTCTATTTTATAGTAACGTTTGGTTTATCGTTTAGCTGCCCATGGTTTATTAAAGGCATTCTTACCACTCCCAACCCCACGCAAGGGATGTCACAAAATTTATACATGTTTGAAACATGTGTTTGTGTAAAATAAGGGTGAGTTTTTCTATGATCTTGGCTGGGAGGAAATGGGAGCAGGCCCAGAGTAGCACCAATTAAATATAATATTAACACCAACTACTAGTGAAGGGAAAGATCCCCCCTCTCATTGACTATATAATACATGGGGGCTTCTAAAATGCCCGGGAGCTCAAAAGATGGAAAACAGTCCACAGTGGATAGCGTGGACGGAATGAGCAAACTGTTGAGATCGATCCTTTAGACAATTCATGGGTGACATGACAAGCAGCTGTGCACGTGGCGCCTCACAGGATAACATCAACACAGACTCCAGTTTCATAAGACTAAGACCTACTTGATAGAATTGTTAACTGAGAAGTATGGGAATATACTGAGCTAAAGCTCGAAAGATGAAACATATCGGGTAGGTTTAGGGAGTAAACAATTTCTAATTATATAGAAGAAAAGATTTAGTGGAGATCACATCTAGTAGTTAAGGCAAAAATGGCAAATCACCAAGGGCCCTTAGTGCTGTGACATAACATATCAGCAAGGGGCTGACAAAATCGGAGCCATCTTTTACGAAGATTATTTAAAAAGCAGTGCATGTGGTAGATGGGAGACAGAAAGGTCCATTCTGAAGCTGCTGTAATATTAAAGCTAAGAGTTAATGAGGCCAGAATCTAGGACAATTGTCAAAAGACTGGAAAGACAAAGATAAGTATGAAATATATTCCAGAGATGGCCTCCTGTGGTTTTGCAACAACTCCATATAATCATAATCAAACTTCCTTGTATTGCAAAGGAAGTACAGAGGAGGCAAAACTTTATTTCTTATCTAAAGATAACTGTTGAATAATCTCAATAAGAAACCTATCAATATTGGAGAGCTGTCAGAATCAATACCATGCTCCCCAGTTTCTAAGTCTAGCAAGCAACGTACCCTTATATGTACATGCTCTTACTCAAGAATTCATCTATGATCTCAATAAATGTTTATTAAAATTTATTTAAAAGCCGTGCACATTTCTAGGCTTTGAGGATATAATGTCAGTGGACAAAACGGTCATTAATTTGTGCCCTCACCATGTAGCTCACCATCTAGGGAAGGGAAACAGATACATCAATATATAAATACAGCAAAGACAAAGTATGTCAGATGGTGATAAGAGCCATAGTGAGGGCCGAGAATATAGAAAGTCACAATTTTCAATAGGATAATCAAGGCTAGTCAGGGAAAACCTCACTGAAAGATAACTTTGGAGTTCTGACTTAAGAAGGTGAGTAAGTAAACCACGTGGGTTCAAGGGCCCAGAGAATTTCATACACAAGCAGTAGCCAGTACAAATATTCTTGTACAGAACTTGGTCTCACATGTTCAGGTAAGGGCAAAGGGGGCAATAGAATGAAGCAGGGAGGTTAGGACAAATATCAGTAGAAACTAGTTAGAGATCTCTTGGGGTCAAACATGTAGGGCAATGATCTGGGGTTCAAGCTATACTCTGGGGAAAAGGGATCTCACTGGAGGTTGTTGAACAGAGGAGAGCTATGATATGACCCAAACCACATCTGCTGTGGATGTTGGACTGCCAGGAGTGGAGAACAGCAGCAGGGAAATAAGGTAGGAGGCTGTTGCAATGATAGGCTAGTGGACGACACTGGCCTGGACCACACAGGTGGCAGCAGACAGGTGGTCACAAATGGTCAAGTGCTGTATTGGTGTTGGACAATAGAAAAAAGATAAAATCTCCTTTGGCTCAGTTATTCATAAAGAAACTTTTGTTAGTTAGCTATGCAGGTATAAAAATGAACAGTTGGGCCTTAAAGTGAATTTAAATTAAAAAATAATTTTAAGTTGGATTATTCAGATTTTCCATATCCCATGGACCCTGGCCAATGCCGCAGTGTCTCTAAATTTGTTGAGCTTGCTTCTAGAGCCCAGTCTGAGGCTTACTAAAATGTACATATTGATCTGTGCACGATAATCAGTAAAACGCCTCGCTTGTCCTGGGATGCTCCAACATTTATGTACATATTCAAAGATCTCCAGCTAGTTCGTCCTGTACCCTTAGAACTCTTTTGGCCATTTTTCACATTTAGTACAGGTGCATTTAATTGAATTATGTAAAGAAGATGACAGGCTATCTGGCATCTAGAGGAATAGTGTCTGTTCTAAGGCTTTTTAAAATGCAAAACCAATTTTTAAATTTAAAATAAAGCTTGCCGATGTCATTGATATGAACTGCACGTTGTGATGAATGAACTGCAGGCAAGCATACATAAAGAGACAACGGGGGCAGGACCACTCCTGAGGTGAAACCAGGGAATGCTTGAGAAAAATGGCTATTCGCAAGGCTAATTTTAAAGTGCAATATTTGTAAGTACATATTCTTACACGAAGTAAAAATCTAAAGGTATGTAAATTTGTATCGACTTCAATCATATACTTTCCTCAAAGGAATAGCTAAAGGACACACAGTGATGCTAATGGTGAAGGACTTGTAGGAAATTTATTATTTATTAACTAGAAACATTTATTTGGGTTCCAATTCCAGGTGTTGAAGCAAGCATGCTTCACCATGTCCTTTTCCTCTAAAGGCAACTAAGAAACTTGAACCGAATGCATGGGGTGGACACTGGAGAACTTCGAATATGAAACAGTAGCGCATACGTGGGGTAGGATGACAATTTCAATTAAGGAACCAGCAGTGCATCCACTACTTTTTGTTTCTCCAGTATTCCCAGTCCGAAACTAATGTAGCCCCAAATCCGAAGTGGGCACTGGAGTGTAGACAGAGTTCTAGGGGTTCTCTGCTCTTGGGCCCAAGCCAACCTGTAGCTTGGCAGCAAGTACCTGCAATGGAATGCCACAGTAATCAAACTTATTAGGAAACAAAAATGCATTCAGTCGATGGGGCTGTGTTCCCCCAAGGGCTGAATGATTCCTTTGCAACTTTCTCTTACTAAATATTTTGTCTTGGTCCCAGATGTGGACACAGTTATAAAAGTATGTGCCAGAGTGAAGGAACAAGGCCCCAGCTTTCTGGCCTAAACACCCAAACGAGGAGCCTGAGGGAACCAGAAATTGGAAATTGCAAAGAAGGCTCCGGAAAGCAAACTCATAAAGTTATTTATAAAAATCCTGGGCTCCTTTCCCAGGGCTGCGCATGTGTGAATATGGTCCTAGTCAGCAAACTAAGTACTAAAGACTTTGAAAACTGAGCTAACAGAAAACCTCCCAGACAAGCCAATGGGTGATATCAAATGGGACCAATCTCAATAACATAGCACAG
This sequence comes from Tupaia belangeri chinensis, assembly GCF_000334495.1. Lineage (NCBI taxonomy): Eukaryota > Metazoa > Chordata > Mammalia > Scandentia > Tupaiidae > Tupaia > Tupaia belangeri. The sequence goes on along the minus strand of NW_006160192.1, from coordinate 1,329,495 downwards.
GCTTTAAAACTGAACTGCCAGCCAACTGAACTATCATTTCTCTTTGGCAAAAACTACAGAAACAATCCTTTGCTGCATATTTTGCTTAAATGAAAATGTTCTCTCATTAGGCTAATCGTGTAATGTTACTTATTTGTAATGAGTAATGTAATTTACTCACTCTCTAACAACAAAACAATTTTTTGGGTAAGGTTTCTTCATTGAATACAGTGTTTACCTCTTATTTATCTATTTAAATGCCTACTTTTCCCTGTTTATGTGAAAAACAAAATTGCACACATTAAAACAATATTAGAAAATGTTATATTTCAAATAAAAACAATTGTAGACTATTAATCTTACCACTCGTTACCAGTCTTTTTCTTTTTTCCATATGTAAGTTTTGTTAACTTTGTTATTTAAAAAAATCAATCAATAATCAGGCCAGCAGGTACCATGATGTTTAAGGTTCTGGATTCCCACATGTGATTTGATCCTGAGACCTTGCAGCTTGTAAAACATGCTGGGTACATGTGTACGTGTGCCCCAAATCCTAAGAGGACAACAGAGAAGTGATTGTAACATGGCCATGCCCCCACCCGGGGGCAGGGGTGATTTCTCACTTTCCCTCTCCCTTTATCTCTCTCCAGTGAGTGTGTTCTCTCTGAGAAAATCCAAACAAAGAAAACATACACAGTAGTCTGGACACATTTTATGATTTATACTGTTTTTATTTTAGATAGAAAGAATATAGGAGATTCCTTACGATTGTAGCTTTATTTTTCTTTTATTATTGCCATGGGAGTGCATCCACTCACCAGAGAGAGACAGCAAGTGAGAAATCACCACCAGGGAGAATGGCCATGCCATAATCCCTACTCCCCCATTCTCTGGGATTTGGGGTATACACACACACACACACACATGTGCACACACACATGCCTGGTGTGTTTTCCAAGTTGCCAGGTCCAGGACTTGAACTACAGAGTCAGTCATGTAGGATCTAGCAATCTTAACCCCCACATCATTTGCTGGCCCTGAAATTGCAGCCAAGAACATTTTCACATTTGAAAATATCTCTATTAATAGATTTTTTGAGGTATAAATAACATGCAATGAATTTCACCTGAAGTGCATGATTTCCTGTGTTTTTAAACCAGTGCAAAACATTACCACCTCCAAGATAGTAAACATACAAAACAGCCCCAAAAGTTGTCCATTCCTAATGCTACATCCCTGCCCCTCCCCCATTCCCTAGGCAGCCAGGAATTTCCATTCTGGCTCTACAGAGGAGTTGGCCATTTTTTTCTAGTGTGCAGCTTTATCTTGAGCTAAATTTCTGCAATTAATATGTATATTATGAAATTGCCAACAATGTAACAAATTGCTATAAAATAGTCTTCATCAGGACCAGCAGATGGTATAGTAGTTACGTCACCAGACTCCCATGTAGTTGGGTATGGTTTGAATCCCAGACCCAGTGGCTTAAAATTCACACAGGAACATGTGCTTGGGTGCCCCAAACCCCAAGATGAGAATGGAGGAAAAGGGATTGCAGTGAGGCCATCCCCTCTGGGGGGGTGATGTCTTGCTTTCTGTCTCTCTATGTCTCTCTTTCTCTCTCTTTCTCTCTGGCAAGTACACACTCTATAGCAAAAATCTCTCTCAAAAAAAAAAAAAATTCTTCATCAACTCCCATATTCAGAAACAAAGGCATAAATATTTGCTCTTGTAAACCTTTGCCAAAACTGGTTTTTATTAAACTTGCTGGTATATTTAAGGAAAAAAGTAAAAACAAGTACCTTGTTCTTACTTTCCTTTGTTTTTCATTAAATTATTAATAAAGAGAGATTATTTCATGTTTATGATAATAAATGGCTATAATTTTTGGAAAAAAATGTCTGTTCATGTCATTTGCTTAAGTTTTATATTAGGCTGCACATTTTTTATTAATAAGACTAGTTTTTCTTTTATAAAATTAAGCTGCTTTTGTAATAGATGATTCATGGCTTTTCAAAAAAAATTGGTCTTTTTCGTCTGACCGAAAAGTCTGAAATCAGATCCAAACAGTTATGAAAAATATCATATGTAATAAAGGTATTATATCAATTTAGTGAAAACAAGTAGAATTTTTTTGAAGAGTAGTTTGATAATAACTGGCATACATGTTACAAATAAAAACTTAAATAGAAAAGGAACATTTTTGTAATTTCATAACATATAAAAGCAACAAATTTTTAAAAAAATCATAGTATGCTGGAAGAATATCAGTAATTGTTCTGATAATCATAAAGTAGAAGATTTAGCTAAGAAAAATGCAAAAGGCAGAAATCATATTATAAAACATAGTACTGTTTCCAAAATACTCACTATATAGCAGTGGTCAAAACCAGCATTGTTTATTAACGGATGTATGCGTATTTACACAAACTCACACAGAGTTATTTTTCTACAAGTTTTAAATTCTATTGTGCTTATATATTTAAAAAGTTTTTAAGAAATAATAAACTGTAGCAATACATTATGATTCAACTAATTTTTGAAACAAAATGATAGCTCTCTTAGTACCAACAAAGTACATATCTTAAAAAATCATAATTTTGGGATCAGCAGGTTGTGTAGTGGTTAAGGCACTAGACTCCAATGTAGCCAACTTGGTGGCTTGACACTCACACTAGGAGTGTGTGCATGTGTGCCCAAAATCCCAAAGGAGAATGGAGGAGAGGGGACTGTGGCATGGCCATCTCCCAGAGGGAAATTGTTCCCAGAGGGTGATTGTTCTCTTTCTATCTCTCTTTCTCTGTCTCTCCTTCGAATGAATGTGCCCTAATAGCAAAAGTCTCTTAAACAGAAAATCATAAGTTTAACCAGAGAAAAGTTGATCTTTTATATATTTTCAAGAATATTTTCAAAGCTCTTTTTTATGGCTCTGTCAATCTTTCAAGGAAGACATTATCTGATAAATTAAGAGGTAAGAAGGGTTAACTAATATTCAAGCATAGGTGACATATCAGCAAATATATGCAGTACATTTTAAGTATTTATCTATTTCATTTTTTAAGAGACTTTTGCTATAGGGCATGTACACTCACCAGAGAGACAGAAAGTAAGAAATTGCCCACCCATGGGTTATGGTCATGCTGCAATTTCTTCTCCTCCATTATCCTTCTGAGATTTGGGGCATGCACACACATGCACTAGGTGTAAGTTTCAAGTTTCCAGGTCTGGGACTCAAATTACAGACATATGGGATTCCAGTGCCTCAACCGCTATGCCACTGTGTCCCCAGTATATTTTAAATATACCAATAGTGAATTTAAGATACAGGACTTATTAAAATTTTATCTTATATCTATTTTTATAAGCAAAAATCTATTGTTTTAAATTAGAACATAATATTAAAATTTCACTTGTCATTTTCAAAATACCTAGCAGTAATAAATTTCACCTAAAACACCTGTCAATATCTGAAACATCTGGGGGAGAATAATTTATAAGTATTCCAGGATATTCTATTAATCCCATATCTGTTTTCATTATGTATCTCATATAAATAATACTCAAACAGCACAACTTCATGCTTTCGGCATAGAAAGGCTAGCTTGACAAACTAATGTCTGTCTTCATTACTTCTTTAAAATTCCTGTATTCGGCATAGAAAGGCTAGCTTGACAAACTAATTTCACCTTCATTCCTTCTCTAAAATTCCTGTACCTTTTTGACATATAGGTTAAGGTAGGTTAAACCATTTACATTAATATCACACTAATATTATGATATTTGCTACTAGTCTAATTAACAATGGGCTATCTCTACTCTGGAAATAACAGAATTGATTATTTTGGGGCATGCTAAGTGGAGCAGTCAAGAGACATACTCGGGACCAGCAGTTGGCATAATGGCTATGTTGCTGGACTCCCATGTAGTTGACTGTGGTTTGAGTCCCAGAGCCGGTGACTTAAACTAATGCTGGGTGCATGTGTGTGCGTGTCCAAGATCCCAAGAGGAGAATAGAGGGGATGGGATTGTGGTGTGGCCATTCCCCCCGAGGAGTGATTTCTAGCTTTATGACTCTGTTTCTTTCTGTCTTTCCGGCGAGTGCACATGCCCTATAGGAAAAATCCTCTCCAAACAAAAAACAAAAAGAGAGAGAGAGAGACATACTCGTGGCTGCTGAGAGACATGGGAGAGGCTACGACATGGTAGTGTCAGAGGCTTTGCATGTTCGGGAAGTCTGACTCACAGCACTTCAGGTTATGAGGACAAGAAAGACATAGTCTCTGCAGGTGGATTGGTGATGGTGAGCCTGGTTGTTCCTAAGGGCCACAGATATGGCCATGGACGGCAAGCTAAACAGTTTAAATTTTTAATGTTAAGTCCAACATTTCTCAGCCTTTTAGAAATCACATTCCTTCTATTTTTTTTTTTTTCCACATCCTTGCCAGGCAGAAAGGATTTTTTTTTCCCAACAGTTTACACTAGAGAATTATTAGGTTGTCGTCAAAGCCATGGCATATTTTTCATTTTTTTTTTATGCAAAATTGAATCATGATTTTTCCCAACAACCCAAAAATAGATCTACTGAACATACTATTTTATACATATTCTTCTTAGCAGCACATTAGTATTATTTTGTTTTTGCCGTATTTTAGCTAGATATTTCTATTAATAAGAGTTTTTTAATAGTCAGGGAAAACAATGTCACCAAATTTGTGGAACAATCTCTTTGATCAATACTTATTTTGACACACCAAAGGATTTTGTGGCTGCTATGACAACCAGGGGTCTCCCACATTCAGCTTCTGCATCTAAGCATTTTAGTTTTCAGTCAGATGTAGAAATAATCACTTTATTATGGTCCAGTTGGATATATTAGCATGGTTACAAAGATCTACAAAGAATCAAGATATAAGCTAGTATTTTATGAAATAGAATTTAAAGATCTACATAATGATATTATATTTAGGAAATAAGGTAAAACCTCGTAGACTACAAATATATTTAATCTTTAATTTCATATATCATATTCTAATTTCTTTATAATAACTAGCAAAACTAGTAAGTATAAAAACAAAATAGTTTCCTTTACGATTTTAAATAATTACTAATAAATATGATGAAATACCAAAAAGAAGCATGCATCGTCAACCCTTTGTGAGATAAGTATTTTAGAAACTGAACTGTAAGGCTTTTCCAATCGCATTGCGGAGATGAGTAACCTGTGGCATCTGAAGCTATTCTGAGTGGCTTTTCTAGTGAGTGTTCAAATTATAGCATATAATAATGTTGAGGCATGCGTTCAAGGACAGCTCAATTCTCTTGTCATCCTCACAGAGAAAAGAGTAACGGCAACCTCTTGGCTGGATACTTAAGCTGAGAGCAGTGTGCAGAGAAAGTGGAGAGAGAGAAAACAAAATTAAGAATAAAAGCAAAGCTTTGCTGGGCTTTTGAGCTCAAGGTCACTGCCCCTAAGACTTCTTTTCCGTATATTACTCTGATTTGTGAGTTGCTGGATTTCCAGACAACTCCAAATCTCTCTCAGCTCTGCCACTTGGAACATTACCATGGAGGTAAAATCAAAGGAGGTAAGGAAGCCTAATCCCGATTTCCAGTTCTCCCACTCCTCTTGTGACAAGCATTCACCATCACTGAAAGGAAATCAGGCATGAGTCTTGCAAGCTTCACGGGTTTCTATTGCGTGGCAGGAAGGGAAGCGAGGAGCATGTCTTCACGCCTGTTTCAAGCACAGTACGGAAAATCACTCTCTGACCAAGTTGTTTCCAGAGCTGCTACAGTGTGCCTCCCTCCCAGGATGGCGGTGGAAATGAAAACCATGGGAAAGAGCATTTGGCAACTCCAAAATAGTGTGCAAATAAAAGGGACCCTCCATAAGGAAAAATGTATTTTTCCAGTAAAGATTCTCAAACATTTCTTTTGGGATGTTGTTGTCTCATCTGTAAACCACACAGTAAAATTTCCTTTACCTGGCCACGATTTTTGTAAATAAATTTGTGGAATTCGTTGACCTTTAATTGTAAACAGTTGGGTAATAATGAAACAAGTGTTAGAGAAACTCTTGGGTAAGGCATGTCTTTGATGAGCTGGAATGAAGAGAAGAGGGAACTACTTGCAAAGACTGTATGATTCTTGAAGAAAATGACTAATCTCAGTTACATCTGGAAAGAGAACTGGAATTCTTCCTTGTGGTACTTTCAGCAAGATCAATTTCTGACTATGCAGAAACTTCTTCACCTAAGGGAAGGAGAGGCCATGTCTCCCTGACCAGAGATATCATGAGATCTACAGGAGTCTTCATTTAACCAGCAGAGTGTCTTCTACTTTTCCCTCAGTTAATAAATGCCAACCATAGCAGCTGACCTTAGCTAACTTCTCCCGGCCTGCATTTCCCTCCCATTTCCTTCTCAGGTTGATTTCATTATGCTTATGAGAGAAAACAAAAAAGACTTCTGAATAAAGATGCTCCTGTCTTGGGGCGAGCAAGTTCATGGTGGCTAAGGGCACTGGACTCCCACACAGCCGACAATGGTTTGAAATCTAGACCTTGTGACTTGCTTCTTTCTCTCTCTCTCTCCCCCTCCCACCTCTGGTCAAATTAAACTAAATGAATAAATAATTTAAAAAAAAAAGATGCACTAGTCTTTTATAAATACATATGACAATAGGGTCAGAAGGTGGCATGTTGGTAAGAGCACTGCACTCCCACATGACTGACTGTAGTTCAAGTCCCAGGCCTGGTGACTTGCTTTCTCTTTTTCTCTGTCTCCCTCTGGTGAGCATATGCACCCTAAATCAAATTAAAAAGTAATAATAACATTAAATAATTATTTAAAAAGTACATATGCTAAGACCTTCAGAGAATCATGTTTCGAGATTTAAAAGATGATTAATACATTCAATTCATCCATTTCTTATATCTAAACTTTTATCACTGAAACATTCAACAGCCTAGATTATCTTTGTCTTCTTTTTTGATAGTTACTACAGAACCAAATACAACCAATAAGTGTTTCAGGTGCTATAAGGAAATTGCTTCATACATTAGGCCCTTACTCCATTTTAGGAAATTTTCTTCTTCTATTTGTAAAATAATAATGTATATTTCCATCACTGTTTTGTTTTTATACTTACTAGTTTTGCTAGTTATCATAAAGAAATAGAATGTTTTCTTTTATTTCTATCACTAAATGTTTTAAATAATTATTTTATTTTATTTTATTTATTTATTTTAATTTGACTAGAGAAGGACAGAGAGAGAGAGAGAGAGAGAAAGTGAGAAGGCAAACCACCAGGTCCGAGACTGAAACCATGGTCGGCCATGTGGGAGTCCAATGTCCTTCACCACCATGCCACCGGCCGGCACCTCTATCACTAGTTTTAACTTATGAATAATAAAAATAAAATAAAATAATAAGGGAAAGCCAGGAAGAAGTTAAATATTCCCATGAAAAAAATGAGGACTTCCACTCTCCTAGCCATAGCTGTCCAGGTAACATGAACAATCACTAATTTATTTAGCAACCTTCTTCAAAGATAAAAGATAACTCCTACTGTCAAAGGCTTACCACCATGGCCCTTTCTCCAACACACATACTGTTCCTTCAGTATTTGTAGCTTCCCTTTTAGAAATAAAGAGCCAGGGAGGAAGAGGTGATTCTTGCTTTCATATTCTAGGTAGACTTTACTGACAGCATGGTGCACGCCAGTGTCCTGGGAGCAGGCAGCGTCCCAAGTTCATCTCAGGGGAATAGGGATTCATTAAATTTTATGTGTCCTATGCTCCTTTACACAAAATCTTTCGACTATTTCTTATTTCACCTCTCTCCCACAGCCAGCTATAAGCAATGAGGTCTGACAATTATTAAGAGTGACGGCCTGTTCCCTCCAGTGCCATCCTCAAGGATCACATCGGGTAATGTGGGAAGCCTTTGCTATGTAGAGACCTGCTGTGTTGACAAGGTGGCATTTGCACTCCTTCAGAACCACAATGCCCTTGATGACATCTTGATTCAGAGCCCTTCACACCTCCATGAAAACATAGACACACGATCTAAGAAAGCTTCCATTGAGAAAATGAGAAAGGTGAAGAAATTAAACAGCAATTAAGCTCTTCTACTACCCACCTTTTTAAAAAGCAATGTTTGTTTAGCTATTCTGAGACATTACGTTTTGACATAGCTATTTTGATTTAGTCATTTTTATACAGCAAGTATAACAAGAAATAACCTTGTTATGCCATTATGCTCAGAGTATATATTATACTTAACTGCGGGCATCTCTAGTCCAGACTTTAATTAGAAAGGGTGTCTATTTTATACCTTATTTATGAATTTCAGTGATTGGATGTTACCTCTACAATAAGACAAAATAAAGATGCATGTTAGGATTGCAAAATGTGTTAGTCTAAAGGAGGCACCAGGTCTGTCTCCCAGATTTTCTATTTAAATAAGTTTCATAAGACTATATATATAATTAGTACTCTGAGAACTGGTTCTTAGAAATGTAACTAAAACCAATTTCCTAGGCAATAATATCAGGCAAAATACGTGAGTGTTTCAAAGGCCACCTTTTCACGGGTATTATTTCTCAGGAGAGAAAAAAATCAGAGAATTTTAAATAAAGCAAGCATGGATACAGTGAGTCCTCAGATAATGAGCTTGTGCTTCTTTAAAGGACTGAAGGATATTGTGATACATGAGAGGAGGTTAAGTATTGATACTTACGTAAAGTTTGACCTGGACAGGTCTCGGCCTGTACCTAAGCTTTACTTCAGCAAAACATCTGCTCTCTCCAGAGCCCACCTCATCCCTCGTCTTCATCGTAGGATGAGGTCAGCCCAGTGATAGGCTGATAACAACAAAAGCTTAAAGTTTAATTAGTTTTTAAATCATGACAAAAAGAACTCTGTTTCAAAATTGCGCACGAAAGTGGCATGTCCAAAACCTCTTGCCATCAAAACGCTTTTGCCAAAGAAGGTGCATAGGTTAAGCGTCCCATCAAAATGTCATGAACAGTGATCCAGCAGGTGGTTGGGGCTCTGGACTTACACATGACTGACTACAATGGAGTCTTGGACCTGGCGGATGTGTGTGTGTGCATGCCCAAAATCCCAAGAGGACAATGGAAGAGAGAGGATTATGGCATGGCCACTCCCCCTAGGGGACAATTTGTCACTTTCCCTTTCATTCACTGTCTGTCTCTCTCTGATGAACACCTGTACTCTGTGGGGAAAAAAAAAAAAAAAAAAAGTCATGTACACATCTACACATCTAACTCTTCCTAGCCTAGCCTAATAACAAAAGTAAACCAATAAGGGGACCAGCATGGCGTAATGGTTACGTTGCTGGACTCTCATGTAGTCCACATTTTCAGTCCCAAAGCTGGTGGCTTAAAACTCATGCTGGGCATGTGTGTGTGTGTGCATGTGTGTGTGTGTGTGTGCCCCCAAGATCACGAGAGGAAAATGGAGGAGAACAGATTGTGACATGGACATCCCTCCTGTGGGGTGATTTCTTGCTTTCTGTCTCTGTGTCTCTCCAGCAAAGGCACAAATCTGATAGCAAAAATCTCTTAAAAAAAAAAAAGAAAGAAAGAAAAGAAAACCAATGAGAATTCAAGATGTCACTGAAAGGTACCAGAAAAGAATACAGAGTATATTAATAATATGTTGTTGGGGAGTAAAGGTATAAGCAGTGTAGAAGAAGAAGAAGAAGAAAAAAAAAAAAGACAAACCAAATAACTAACTAACCCCTAAGTCATTTTTAACCCTTAAGTTGATAAGGAATTTATTTGCAAATGTGTTTGTATATTCCTTTTATCAAAATTTCTGTTTAAGCCTTTATAAAGAGTATTATTAGCCACTTGACAGAATGGAAAGGTTTTTTCCAAGCATTTTAAAATATAGCTTCCCCCTCAAATGGCAATTCAAATGCATGTCAAGCATAGAAATAAAATGCTTAGTAAGGATGAAATGTAATATAGTTTTCTGCTAAAGACCAAATCCTATTTTAAGAAAAATTTTAATGGTCATAGGCTAATATATTTTTTCAATAATAATATTTTTTTCAAGTGGTTCAATTTGAAGTAAAAATAACCAAGGGTATCATTCTCTTGTCAGAAACGAGAGATACTAGAACAGCTAACAGACCTTTCCATTTATCATTTCTCTATCTCATAAATACAGAAAAGTCTGACTTCTGACAAAGCTTAATTTTACTTCATATTTTTGGCCTCTCCTAGTATGCCTTTTTATATGTACTACAAAAAGACTGAAACAGGGGTAGGCAAGTGGCATGCCAGTTAAGGGCACTGGTCTATCATATAGCCGATCGTGATCTGAGTCCCAGACCCCTGGTGGCGGTGGCTTTCTCTCTCTCTCTCTCTCTCTCTCTCTCTCTTCCTCTCTGGTCAAATTAATTAAAGTTAAATAAAATAATTCTTTTTAAAAAGACTGAAGTATTCATCTGAGAAATAAGATACTTGATGTGACTTTTGAGACAGACTATTTTTATTTGCTATAATCACTACATTAGAGATAAGGAAGAGTTGATTTTTCTTTTATATGAGGAACATTTTGAAAAGAGGTACTACTATGTTTAATATCACCATGAGATCTCCTGGTCAATATGTGCATGCGGTCCCATAATGTACACAAGATCTTTATTGCATACTGAAACAATTTTCTGTCTTTCCCTGAAAATTCCACACTGGATTCCTCCATGATTATGTTTCTTGTTTACATCTTTCAAGGGCCTCTAAGTTTCCTCCTTTACTCTCATCACTGTTAGTGAAGATTATAGTCTCCAAAACAGGACAGGTATTTTTCTGAAGGTTGTATTTCTGGAGCTTGCATATTTACTCTACCTACTATCTTTTCTTCAAGTCTTTCTTTTTCAGTAGTTATTTATATTTAGCATTCATCCCCATTGTCCTGGGACAACACCTTTGTTCAAAGTCACATCTGCATTGCGCTCATATTCTGTAATGGAGTGGTTGAACATATTTGGATAAGGGTTCCGACAATGGCTCCTACTTGGTATTCCAGTTGTGGCAGATACTAGATTTCCAGCACCACTTCTAAATGGTCACACTATTTTATAGGATGATCACATTGGTAGTAAAGCTGTGGATACCTACACAGACTTATCATTTTGATGTTGGGGGAGGGGGAACCGCCAATGCAAGATACATGGGTTTAGGTGAGTATGTATAATTACAGGAGGGAAAAAAAAAAAACTAAATAAGTAAATATTGGTATTAGCTTTTCAAATCCCCAAGATACAAACAATTTAAGGAAACCAATCCACTACTTCATTCTTGTCTGGACTATATAGAAGCAAAATAAAGGAGTCATAGTGTCACTAGTTATAATCTTTTTCTTACAGCTACCTTAAAGACTACAACATTGCAGGTATCTTCTGATTTTTATTGGCTTTTGTCTTTGTGCTATTGTTTTCACTAGGAATTTTTATTCAAAAAAATGAAAGCAATGAAAGGAAAGAAAAAAATGCAGTCTTGACCAAAAACCAGGTGCTGAAAATATGTATAAAAAATATGTGGTTGCTCTGTGGGCACTGGAGAAAGAGCAATTTAAGAAACAGTGACAAAAGAACACCCTTTTCCTGAGAATATATATAAATACAATAAATTTCATATATCTAGTTCTCAAATAATATATCCATTATTTACTAAAATTATGGTGTAATGTGATTTGACACACATTTTTATGAAAAAAAGTGTGTCATAGGGGTATTATTTTGAAATAGTCAAGTAAAATAAAGAGAGAGTAAAAAAATAGTTAATGATACTGAACTAAGTGGCCTTGCAATGAAGAGGTTGAGAAAACAATAATAAACCCTAAAGGCAAATTAAGCACAATTAAATGTAGGTGAATAATCTTTCCAAAACACATAGAAACTCACCTCCCACACTAAGAGCACATGGATACACATATATGTACAAACATGGATGCACATCCACACACGCGTCTCTCCAAAAAATTTAAGATTCTATCATAGTAAATTTCAGCACAATAAAAAAGTCTAACATAGAGTTCTTATTAATAATGGTGAGTTGGGGGCAGTAGATGGTGTAGCGGTTACATTGCTAGACTCCCACATGGTTGAACGTAGTTTGAATTCTGGACTCAGTGGTTTGAATCTCCTGCCAGACATGCGTGTGAGGGTGACAAAGGTGTTGGGAGGCAAATGGAGGAGAAGGGATTGCAGCATGTCCATCCCTTCCAGGGGTGATTTCTCCCTTTCCCTCTATAATTAATTAATATGAATTCCTAAGATACTTAATTTAGAGAACAATAAATATATCAGGCCCCTTCCTCTAGCTCTATTCAATCAATTAATCATTTTATTTCATATGTGGTTTCCAAACTCACTTGAAATATATGCTATAAAAAGGAGTATTTTGTGAACTTCTTCCTTTTCTGTTCATAATGGTGCTCCTGAAATCAGTCATTCAGAGATTATGCAGGTTCCTGGTTGATCACATCACATGACTCATACAATCTTTTCAAAGATCATCCTTGGCTACTATGTATTTCTAAACATCTAACACTCAAAGCTTACTGAAGTCTACCCCAAGCTGATATGCTGCTTAGTTCTGTAACACTCAAATTGTCTAAAATTGTCTATTTTTTGCTTTTCTTTTTGCATATATTTTATGTTTTAATATCTCTGACTTTGATGAAATGATATCCACTCAATAAAGTAAGAATCACACCTTTTGAATGCTGACTGTGTGGTAGACACAGCACTCTACATACCCTGATTCATTTAATTTTTACAATTGCTTCAACAGGTAGATATTATTGTGCCCATTGTGTACATGAGAAAATTGAGGCTCAACGATTAAGTAAACAGTAATGATTATGCAGTAAACAATTCCTTGAACAAGGATAAAACCTAGGACTGTCTGCCTCCCAAGTCCATATGCTGTTCTGCATTTTGCCCCATGACATTTACTCATTCTTGTCCGATGCAAGTGTCCAGAGCCCACCTGAAACTCCAAGTAGTAACAGAGACCTGGCCTTCACTGCCTTTGAAAGTTATGATCTCATCAAGTTCTACTGCTAACCTAGCATATATCATTATTTTTCCTAATCATATGACAGTATCATTTCACATCATCAGAGACTTTTACCTACCATGTTGCCTTCTGCTTAGACTATCCTCTTGCTGAAGAATTTCTATCTTTTTTTAGTGGTATCTAGCACCCCATTCCTCCTCATACCCACAAACATAGTCACCCAACAAGTAATACAAAGTCCCATCAAACATAACTTGGGAAAAAAATTCCTTCAAAAGAATACATTAGTATGACTTTTAAAAAAAGAAGTAAGAATCATAATCCCTTTGGGCTTGCAATTATTTTCTACAGTCGGAAATAATAAAAATAATTTTGTTGTGATAAAATAATCATCTTGAGGTGAGGTACTATTTCCTATGTAAATACTGTATGACAAATGTTCATTAGAGTCTACTGGCCTCATAGTGCAGTGGTTAAGGGAGCTGGATCCCACATGGCTAAACCATGATTTGTGTCCCAGCCCTGGCACTTTAAAACAATGTTGAAGAGAAAGAGGAAGGGAGGAAAAAGGGTTCCAGAGTGACCACACCCTTGGGGAGTTTTCTCTCTCCTTCACAATAAAAAAAAATAAAATAAAATAAAAAATCATGAGATTTACTTCTTATACCCACCTATAAGCAATTATGCTCACTTTTCCAGTTGGGAGAAGTCAGAGATCAGAAAGTTTAGATGACATACTTCAGACTCTGGAAGTGAATGAAAGAGCTGGGATTTAAACTAAGCACCACTAGCTTCAAAGCCTGTACTCTTCATACAACCTCTAAAGATACCATGTCAAAGCACTCTGTATATCGCAGAAGTATAGGATTTTCTTGACCCTGAAACAAGAAAAATAATCTGAGTTTTAAGATAAGTAATGATTTTTAAATCACTAGGATGAAAAGAAATAAAAATAATTTACCTTAAAATAGAAGAAATAAATTGGCAAGTAAACCTAACTTCTTGAAGAGCAGGAATTTGCTCATCTTTAAATTTTCATCATTTTTTTTCTATCAGCCCTAATACAGTAGGGTCCTGAGAAATGAAAGAACTGGTGAATGGGAATATTTTTGTATATTCCAGAACTGGCACCAAAGCAATACTGTGATTATAGTTTGAGTAGACACATGATATGATGTATACCCTAAGATTCTACAATCCTTATACCTATGGCTAAGTTTATTAAATTACTTGAATGCTCCCACTTATGTGTATATTCTATTTACATAGCACGTAATTGCAGACTGCATTGGCCTGAGCACTAATATGTTATTCAGACAACTTTATCATTTCTGTGTGACAGCAAATATTTTACAGAAATGCATATAACATGGACTAAATCAGTCATTTTGAATTTTTCACCCTAACTTGTTGACTCAAAATTAACATGATTGATATTGTTAAAGATAGAATGTATATGAGATATTGATCAGAAGTAGGTTTTAAGTAATTTATATGGAAAAAAAAGAAATCAATGTTAATTACAAAAAAAAGTAATGTATAAAATAATAAGAATGCATTAGAGGTTATTAAGACCTTGTAAAGAAACAAACAAAATAACAATGCAGGCAATCCACAGATTGTACATCATAACAAGGTGAGAGAAGAACACAGTGCAGGGTTTTGTAAGCATTATTTAAAGCTCACAAAATGTGATGCTGCCACTTCTGGTTGCCATGGCAATAGGACTCCCACCATATAATAATGGTATTCTAGGGCAAATCATATGCAAATTAAATAACACTATATAGAGATATGGTCTATCCCTGTCTTGTGGGAAGATCTGGAGATGAGTCTGAGATGAGTCCTGTCACAGAAGTAAGGGTGTGACGGCATTAAGTTAAATAATCTGTAAAAGGGTTCGACTGATATGCTAACAGTCTCTTGGTACGGCACGGTTTACTGTTGCTCCCACAGTGATCGAAGTCAGTATGGACAACTAATTATGTGGCTGCATATGCATCATAGGTAGCCAATTCTACTCACAGACACCAATGCTTGGAAGGAAACAAAGGGTAGTAAACCACAGACATCTAATGTCACGATCTGTGCCAATCGGTGTGCAGTCAAGGCCCATGATCAGACTCTTGCTAAAATTGCTCTCCTGCTCCTGATATACACAAGAAGCCTCGTGGGTATCAGAAGGAACTTGAGGTGATGTGTGCAGAAAACAATCCATTTCAGAGCTTTGTCCCCAAATAGGATATTTTGGGCAAAATATCCATGAAACTATTATAGGTATAATTGGAGACACTCCAAAATTACAGATTTTTTTTTTCTATTTTAGGTATTTGGAATGTTCATCTTAAAATACAGTGTGTTATTCTGAACTAAGATTTCCAACTCATATTCACCAACTGTCATATGACTACAAAGTACTCTAAGTGAGTCATTTCAAGATATGAACAACTACAGTAAAGAAGCGCTCTATATCGTTCATACCCTCAGTGAGTAAGCAAGGACTTTGAACCTAGTCCTCACTTAAGTTATTGCTTTTTTTTTTTTTGAGAAATTTTTGCTAAAGGGCATATCATAATCCCTGTTTCTCCAATCTCCTCTCTGGATCTTGGGCACAAATACACATGCACCTGGCATGAGTTTTAAGCCACTGGGACTAGGATTCAAACTGTGGTCATCTACGTGGGAATCCAGTAAGGTAACTGTCTGTCTGCTGGTACAAAGTTTTTGCATTATCCTTTAACTAGTGAAATGACTTATTTTTTTATCCATATAAATACCATCATTGTATTACTTATCTCACTATGCACATTAATAAAAATTTACAATTAATAGATGTTTTTAATCTTCGTACTTATGTATTTATTTTTGATTTAAGGGCATATTCACTGGCCAGAGATAGAGAGACAGAGACAGAGAGAGTGAGAGGGGAAAGTGAGAAATTATTTTTCAGGGAGGAGTGGTCATGCTGCAATCCCTTCTCCTCTATTCTCCTCCCAGGATCTTGGGCACACATGCACACAAGCCTAGTGTGAGTTTCTAACCACTGGGTCCAGGATTCAAACCATGAATAGCCATGTAGGAGTCCAGTGATGTAACTGCTACACCATCTGCTGGCCCCTAAACTTCACATTCAAAAAACTTTTTGGAGATGAGATTCTTGTCAGCATT
>NW_006160192.1:1300667-1313258 GCF_000334495.1 Tupaia belangeri chinensis | reverse complement strand
CCTGGTCATCAGGTGGTACTTTTTTTTTTTTTTTTTCTATCCTTAGTTAGTGTGCAGAAGTTAGGAGAATAAGAGGCATGTTTAACCGGGTCCCAGAGTCAAAAATATTTTGACATTCACTTTTATAAAGAAGCTAGTGTGTATGTGTGCGTGTGTGTGTGTGCGTGTTTGCCTGCATGTGTGAAGTAAAGCAACTGAGAATGTACTGGTTCTCAAAATATCTCAAGACATCCTTAGATATTTGAAGTTTCCAAGCTGAAAAGCAACACATTAAATCCTAGATAATGTCCCTTAATAGTGACTTAACCCCAATATGAACTTGAAAGACAATCACAGAAACAGACCTAAAATCACGTGACAGTATCACTTTCAGGTGGTCATTCTGAGACTTCAGAATACTATCAATATTTTGTATACTGCTGTAAACATAAAAACAAAAATAAATAAGTAAGCCCTTTAAGAAAAGTTTGAGGCACCTAGGAAGAGATTCATAAATGAAGAGAAATGAGAACGTTCTAAAGTAAGCTTTCATTTTATTGCTTCATATTAACTAATGCTCCACCACTGGATTTCAAATCAGCAATCAGGTCACATAAAAAGTCCAGCTCCAAAACTCACTTACAGCACTCATCTTGATTTTCCTGTTGCAATTCTCTCAAATAAATGAAACAGGAGAGGGAGAAAAAGTGAAGGAGAGAGAGAAAAGCTTATATAAACAAACAAGAATTTTCTTAAAGATAACCAGCCTTATCAAGTGGAGCAGCATGTGCAATTGTTTATCTTTGTGACTTTATACTTGAGGTACTTTTCAGTTTTGTAATTGGGACCAACAGGTGGCATAGCAATTACATGGTTGGACTCCTATATGGCCAATCGCTGTTCGAGTTCTGGACCCAGTGGCTTTAAAATTGCACTGGGTGGGACCAGCAGATGTATAATTACTACGTTGCTGGACTCTCACATGGCCGACAGTGGTTTGAGCCCTAGAACCTGGCAGTTTATAACTCATGCTGGTGTGTGTGCATGCATGTGTGCCCAAAATCCTGAGAGAAGAATGGAAGAAAAGGGATTGTGGTGTGGCCATCCCCGGTGGGGGTGAGTGGGGGGGGTGATTTCTCACTTTCTTTCTGTCTCTTCCTGTCAATCTGGTGAGCATATGCACCCTAAAAATACTTCTTTTTGTACAGAATTATAAACACAGCAATGAGATCTGTAATACTGCCTCCCAGCCATTCACCTACAGGATCCTTTAGGCTCTTTTCTAGGTTGCTTTAGAATTCAAAAACTGAAAGAAGAGAGACAGTTGGGACCAGCAGTTAGCGTAATGGCTATGTCGGTGAACTCCCAAGTGGCGGACCACGGTTCGAGTTGTGGACCCAGTGGTTTGAACTCACGCCAGGTGTGTGTGTATGCCCCAGATCCCAAGATGAGAATGGAGGAGAAGTGATTGCAGCATTTCTCTCTATCTTTCTGGCGAGTGTATACGCCCTATAGCAAAAGCCTCTCCAAAAAAAAAAAAATAAATAAGAGAGACATTTATAATCCAAGCTTCCATAGTATTTTCTTTCAATCATATTTCTTCAGACTCGGATTGACTCGCTGTGACCTTACTGCTAAAATAAGCATGTACTTTTTTCCGGATCCCTTCATTAACTGTTCTGTTAAGTTTTCCATTGTTGTAATCATGATAGCCTGTAGTTCACAAGAGTATTGTTGGTGGGGACCAGCAGTTAGCGTAATGGCCATGTCGCTGGACTCCCACGTAATCGACCGCGGTTCGCGTCCCGGACCCGGTGGCTTAGAACTCACGCCGGGCGCGTGTGCGTGCGTGCCCAAGATCCCGAGAGGAGAATGGAGGAGAAGGGATTGTGGCGTGACCATCCCCCCTGGGGGGTGATTTCTCGCTTTCTGTCTCTCTGTCTCTCTCTGTCTGTCTGGCGAGCGCACACGCCCTATAGCGAAAAACCTGTCCAAAAAAAAAAAAGAGTATTGTTGGTGACATAGATCGCGACATTGGCTTCCTTGAAGAAATCTCTACTTATAAACTGTAGGCTGAACAATTCAATTCTTCCCTGATTCTTAGAGCTCCTTTGTCCATCACATGCCCTGAAAAAAGGTTTTTTTTTAAGTATTTTGTCTCTTATTAATATACACTTAAAAAAATTTTCCCAGAGGGTGTATGTGCTCACTGGTGAGAAACTTATTTGCTATGTTTATTAACAAATTGCATTTCAAGCTGTCATGGCAATGTTGTTATATGCATTTGTCTATAGGTGTATATATAAAGTCTATAAATGTAAAAGTGTATGTATTTATGTATCTGCCCGTACATCACATGTATGTAGGCTATCATTGATATTAAAACATTTTTATGCCAGTGTGAGTTATTATTATACCTATGTTGTAGAATGAAAAACTAATATTCCTAAGTGTTTATATGTTGCCCAAGGGCACCCAAGTGGTAAATGACAGAGTAAAAAGTGAAACCCATTTGGAATGGCTCCGAATCTGATACTCTTTCTAAAATAATATTTTCCCCTTTCCTACATAGTCTCAAAACAATTATTTTGGATTTTCCCATTTGAATGTTGATTTTCTAAACTATCTAATCATATTGTTTTCTAATATTAGGGCTCTAGTCCAAAAACTAATTATCTCATTTCTTCAATAGTCACCTTATAAGGTCAATTCACTTCACTTTTGTACTTTATACAGCAGCCAGTTAAAAATGTTTTTATGTTCTTGCCTGCTGATTCTAACATCTCTGTGGCAGTTTTGATGGATTGCAGTTGATTGATTATTTTTCTCATTATGGGTCATAATTTTCTACTTTTTTGTATGCCTGGTAGCTTTGCTTGATAGTGAAAATTGTGAATTTTGTATTTTTGATGTACAGGTTATTTCCATATTCTTATACATATTCTTGGGCTTTATTTCTAATGTAATTATTCGGTCACAACATGACCCTCTCAGGTCTTGCTTTTATGATATGTTAGGTGGGTTTCATGTGGTCCCTCGTCTTGAGCTAATTATTCCCAGCCCTTCAAGTGCTTTTCTCTCCAATTACATGGAATAATCAGTTCTCTGCCCTTGGGAATGAAACAACGCCTGTATCTGTTAACCAGATTGGAAAACTTCATAATTCACGGGACATTGGGTAGAATTCGCAGAAGGTAGTTTTTTAATACTAGAGGATAATTAGCTGTAAGCTAAGTGCTGTCCTGGTCAAAACATCCTTCCTGTAGTCAGCTTAAATGAGGTTCCTAATTTTTCACTTTCCCTCTCTCTCTGTCTCTCTCCATGAAAGCACATACTCTACAGCACAAATCTAAAAAGAAAGAAAGAACTCTCAAGGACAAAAGCTGGAAAAAAATTTGATCAATAAATAAAATTAATAAAGTAGTTTAGTATTATGATCCTAAATTCAAAATAAATACCCATGAATCTATACTGACAAAAAATAATCAAATAAATTAATGAGGACTAAGAGACAAATTTGACTTGTATATGAATTCCAAATAATTTATATAAGTACTCCATCCACAGTCAGGGGACTCATAAATTCCCTACTACTTAAGTATGTGCCATTTTAGTGATGTCCTTCCAAATAATATTTAAGGAAAGAAGGGCATGGATAAAAAAGTAACTTTATATTGGAGAAATATGACAATTGTTACATCAGCCAGCCAATATTAGCAATGATAAATCATGTTGATAATATATACCTTTGATATAATGGGATGAAATGGCAATTTATTTTTATAGGTTTTCTCCCAAATACCCATAACCTACTCTAATCATGAGGTAATACCACACAGATTACTCTATTTTGTACTTTGGACAGAAAAAAATGAAGATAGTTCTGAGAGTTAACATATATCCCTTTACTTGTTAAAATTAGTAAACCAATACTGATAATCTCTTTTTATTTCCTTGTCCTTTTACATTTAGTTATGTACATCTTTTCAACATACAAAATGAACCTTTCCAGCATAAATACACTGCATATTAGTTTATTCAAAGATATTATCCTAGGGACCAGCAGTTAGCGTAATGGCTATGTCACTGGACTCCCACGTAGTAGACCGCGGTTCTAGTCCCAGACCTGATGGCTTAAACTCACGCCGGGCGCGTGTGCGTGCGTGCCCAAGATCCCAAGAGGAGAATGGAGGAGAAGGGATTGCAGTGTGGCCATCCCCCCGGGGGGTGATTTCCTGCTTTCTGTCTCTCTGTCTCTCTCTGTCTGTCTGGCGAGCGCAAGCGCCCTATAGCAAAAGCCTCTCCAAAAAAAAAAAAAAAAAGATATTATCCTACACATTATCTTCAGCAGATAATTTTCCATTTTTATGTCTATAAAATATTTCGCTTTTTTCTTCCCTTGATTCTCTTGCTCCCACCCCTCTTTGGTCACCCTAATCCCACACTTTCTTTAGTATCTATAGATGCTCTCATTGCATTTATAATTTACAGTCTTTCCATTTCTGCTAGAGAGTGCAGATATTTGGTCTGTATTAAGTGGGGCCATACAATGCTTCTCTTTCATGGCCTGACTTGATTCACTTAGCATTAAATCTTCTATATTCATCTACTTTGTATCAAATACTAGAGTCTCATTATTTTTTATGGTTGAGTAGTATTCCATAGGGTATATTTGCAATATTTTTTTCAATCCACTCATCTGTTCTTTAATGTTTGGATTGATTCCATGTCTTAGCAATCCAATATATTATTTTGAAGTAAAGTTTATGGTTTATTCAGATATCTGTTTGGAAGGCACCCTTTACAACCTCTTACCAGTATTTATCAAATTGCAAAGTTTATCAAAAACAAGAAAATTCTGAGAAAAGTGTGATACCTAAGAGAAACTTAAGGAGACATGAGAAATAATTATAGTGCAGTATGTTGAATGGGTTCCTAAAACTGAGAAAACAGGTTAGGTAAAAATCTAAAGATACATGAATAAACTTTACCTATAACTAATAATCAGCATCAGCTCATTCATTATAATAAGTGTATCATGTTGGAGCAGAATGTTAATCATGGGGCAAAAACAGAGTGAAGAGCTATATGGTAATTTTACTATGCTCCCTTCAACTTTTCTGTGAATCTAAACTGTTTTTTAAGTCTATTATAAAATAAGTATGATTTAGCCAAACAAAAGTAAAATGCGTAAAGATTATAGATAGAAAGGACAACATGAATAACATCACAGACTCAAGAAACAAGAGAGCATAACGGCCCAGTTTAAGAAGTCAGGACATGCAGCATGAAAAGCAAGAAGTAGTAGGAGATATGAAAAAGGAATAATAAAAAATAAAATAAAAACAGCCTCTGTCCACATTAGCTGGGAGTGACCTGACAACAACCAGTCCATGGTGTTCTCTCGCTATTCATAAATGATTCACAGAACTCCAACCACAGACAGGTGCTCTCTGACATGACAAAGTGAGACAAAACACAGTACCATTCCGTCACTGTGTTTGAGCACAAACAAAGGAAGACCATTATTCCAACTGAAGAAAATGACCAAATATCTCCTTCTCTTGGCTAGCATAAATGACTTTGTTTCATAATTAATTACAGTCATCATCTCTATCTATACTTTCTGCCTCTAGATCAGAAATCATTATGATTTATATTCAGCCTATTTCCTGTAAGCACCCAAACCAGAGCAAACTTGCTTTGTTAAATCCTCCCCCAAACCATGTACCACAAATTCAAATTCTCTAACCAGTCCCTACCCACACTCTAATTAAGATATTTTATTGTACCCCATGGTATAGAGTTTTTCTTTCTGTAGCACTAACAAATGCAAATTTGTTTGATTACAGGTGCATTCTGTGACGTTTTTGGTCAAAAGAGACAAATAT
The DNA here is from genome assembly GCF_000334495.1 of Tupaia belangeri chinensis. Classification (NCBI taxonomy): domain Eukaryota; kingdom Metazoa; phylum Chordata; class Mammalia; order Scandentia; family Tupaiidae; genus Tupaia; species Tupaia belangeri. Next base: position 1,307,388 of record NW_006160192.1, on the reverse strand, counting down.
GGGCCGGCACATAATGCAAGAACTCAGCTATATTAAACACCTTGGACTTAATCCTATTGGGAATAGGAAGACTTACTGAAAAATTTCCAGTATGGAAAAAGATGTTTGAAATTGTATTTTTAATATGTTGCCTGGTGGATATGTGGATGATGGTTTTGAGAGACAAGAGAATGTAAGTTAGGGACAAATAGCTGCCAACCAAGTCCTGAACTTAGAGATCAGGTAAGAGTAGGGGTGAAAGTGATGGATTTAAGAAAGGTTTATTGGGGTAAAAATCTGTAGTCTGCAGTAGTGGTAAGTGAAAGTAAGGGTGACAATAGAGACTTTCTCAAGGATATTGACTACTGGTTAACCACATTATTATCTTACAATTGCTTACCCACGTAGAGGTCCCCACACTGCAGATCTGCAGGGAAATGCAATACATGAACAGAATGGATGAAGGACTCAGAACTAAGAGTTTGGATGAAATCATAAAACAGATTGTTGTTTTCACATTTATCATTTTGCCATGTTAATGCAGTACAAGGCTGTAGTTAGATGAAAGAAATCTGGAGGTCAAGGTATAGCCAGCATCTGCTTCACAGAAAGTGATGTAAAATACCAAAAAAATATGTTCCATTTGTTGCCTGGGAGAAAGACAAACATTTCATGGTTTCCAAGGAAGAATTCATTTCTGTTCTAAATAAACAAAAATGTCTCCTGATGAAAATAAAGATCTCAGAATACTCTTAGTTCTGCCCTACTGAAAACTTCTTAAAGGCAGGAAGGGTGCCTGTCATGTCTATTATTTTAGTGTTAGCACTTATCATGACACCTCCTGGCATATCCTAGTTGTTTAGTAATCTGCGGTGAATAGATGCATAGTTAAGAAATTAAGTTATTCCAGAGACAGGAATAAGCTCCTGTACACTATCAGATTCCCCCCAACAAAGGCCAACAATTCCAATGGCAGATTGTGGGAAGAGTGCTCCAACAGAGCAGCAGCATGAAACAGAAAGAGCTCTTTACAGACCCAGAACACAAAAGCCAAACAATACCAATAGCAGCAGGGGAATCAGACTGAGGTGGCACAACCGTTTATGCTAAAGGAAGTTACAAGATGGAAAAGATCCAAGAGTGAAAGCCTCCAGAGGAGAGAAAGGAAGACTGTGATTATGGATTTTCTTTTTTTTTAGTTTTTGACACAGGGTAAATGCCCTCACTGGAAAAAGATAAGAGAGAGGGAAACTAAAAAAATCACACTGAAGAGGGAATGGTCATGCCACAAACTTTTCCCCTGGGATTGTGGACATGCATTCATATGTGCTCAGCATTTGAGAGACAAGAGAATGTAAGTTAGGGACAAATAGCTGCCAACCAAGTCCTGAACTTAGAGATCAGGTAAGAGTAGGGGTGAAAGTGATGGATTTAAGAAAGGTTTATTGGGGTAAAAATCTGTAGTCTGCAGTAGTGGTAAGTGAAAGTAAGGGTGACAATAGAGACTTTCTCAAGGATATTGACTACTGGTTAACCACATTATTATCTTACAATTGCTTACCCACGTAGAGGTCCCCACACTGCAGATCTGCAGGGAAATGCAATACATGAACAGAATGGATGAAGGACTCAGAACTAAGAGTTTGGATGAAATCATAAAACAGATTGTTGTTTTCACATTTATCATTTTGCCATGTTAATGCAGTACAAGGCTGTAGTTAGATGAAAGAAATCTGGAGGTCAAGGTATAGCCAGCATCTGCTTCACAGAAAGTGATGTAAAATACCAAAAAAATATGTTCCATTTGTTGCCTGGGAGAAAGACAAACATTTCATGGTTTCCAAGGAAGAATTCATTTCTGTTCTAAATAAACAAAAATGTCTCCTGATGAAAATAAAGATCTCAGAATACTCTTAGTTCTGCCCTACTGAAAACTTCTTAAAGGCAGGAAGGGTGCCTGTCATGTCTATTATTTTAGTGTTAGCACTTATCATGACACCTCCTGGCATATCCTAGTTGTTTAGTAATCTGCGGTGAATAGATGCATAGTTAAGAAATTAAGTTATTCCAGAGACAGGAATAAGCTCCTGTACACTATCAGATTCCCCCCAACAAAGGCCAACAATTCCAATGGCAGATTGTGGGAAGAGTGCTCCAACAGAGCAGCAGCATGAAACAGAAAGAGCTCTTTACAGACCCAGAACACAAAAGCCAAACAATACCAATAGCAGCAGGGGAATCAGACTGAGGTGGCACAACCGTTTATGCTAAAGGAAGTTACAAGATGGAAAAGATCCAAGAGTGAAAGCCTCCAGAGGAGAGAAAGGAAGACTGTGATTATGGATTTTCTTTTTTTTTAGTTTTTGACACAGGGTAAATGCCCTCACTGGAAAAAGATAAGAGAGAGGGAAACTAAAAAAATCACACTGAAGAGGGAATGGTCATGCCACAAACTTTTCCCCTGGGATTGTGGACATGCATTCATATGTGCTCAGCATGATTTTCAAGCTCTCAGGTCTGGGACTAGAGCCATCATAGGAATCCAGTGCCTCACCCACCACATCACCTGCTGGCCCCTGTGTTTATGGACTTTTAGTAAGGATAAAAAGTCTTCATACTGAATGCTGAGAAATTGGATGATGAATAAATGGCAATGATGTCCCAACCACAATAGGTGTGACTAGGAGGCACATCTGTATCAGCTGGTCTATTTCACACTGCTATTCCACTTCTCTCCCAGGTTCTGACAACTACTTGGGGGATGATTTGAGACTCTGAGTGGGGAAGTATGAGAGCCCTTTGCAAGAGTATAGGCAACCAAGAAAGATGGTGACAATAGATTATGAGAAAAACAAAACAAAACAAGTGAGACCCTAAATTAAGAAAGACTAAATTAGGATACAAATAGTTAAACTTCAGTGGAAATAGATTAGTCGTCACAGTTAAACTCAAGCAATGTAGTTTTGTGTAAGTATTTCTTTATTCAGCTAAATGAATTTATACTATTTACCTCTAGTATGAGTAATCTCAAATAACCTGGAAATAAAAACATTCAGTTAAATAAAACAAATTGATTTCTAAGAGGAAATATTTGAATCTAGATAGATTATCTAGAAAAGGAAAAGACTTAGAAATCCAAACAGTAACTACACCATGGCACCCTCTGCTGTGTATGCCTACACCCTATCCTATACCCACACACTATCATATGGAATGAAAAGCAAAGTTTTCATTTTGAAATGGTCCAAATAAGTATATATACTGAAATAAGGACATTGAGGCTGGTATTTCTCTCTCTCTCTCTCTTTCTCTCTCTCTCTCCCTCCCTCCCTCCCTCTCCCCTTTCCCCCTCCATTCAGTGTATTTCTTTCTGTTCTTACCATGTGCTCAACCCACCATCAGGGTAATTCCTTATTGACTTGGTCCTACCCCTGGACTATAATTCACCAGCAAAGCTGAGTTTTTCTTAATATTTTTTGGATTCTTGCTTATTAAGCAAAGAAAGACACAATTGAATTCCAAAAAGCGATTACACAGATTTACTAAAGTAGTAGGAAATAAAAAGATCATTATTGGGAATAATTAAGAAAGCTAGGACAGTTAGGGACTTTCAGTCAGTAACCAATCAGTAACCAATCAGTTGATTTTACCAAGCAAGCGGTGTTACATTTTTTAATCTAGAAGAATGTTTTGTTCTCCTGTAGACACCATTGTTCATACTTGTAGGTTCCTGACTTCCCCAGAATAAACCTAAGCGACTATCTCAATGCAGTTTTTCCATCAATATATCATTATCAAACACTCTGCATTAATTTGGCTTTTTCTATTTTTACATTTACTTATTTTTACTCAAGTACAAGTCTATTGATGTCATTTTGTACAAAAATTTAGTAAATACTACTTGTTTGTTGTATGGCTATATTGAATGAAGTCAAATCTTTTGAAATGGAACCAAGCCAAAACAACAAAAATGAAAACTTATTTGAAAAGAAAATATGTATACATCAGGAATAAACAAAAGCTGATTACTGCCATTAAAAATATATTTAGAAACTTTCAGCTAATAAAAGGCTCTGTATTTTATTCTGTAGAATAATTAATAATGTATGTTCCTGCAGGTGTCAAGCTATCAGAAACATCAAGTCAAATCTTCATGGGGTATATGTATAAATGTGAATGTAATTGTGTATGGCTATTAACATGATCACTTGACACACAGATGAAAAACAAAGACTGGAATTTGGTTACTATTTTTCAATCAAATTAAGTAATGAAAGCATGGTAGTCATGCACACAAAAAAGTCTAAATTTGCTATGGATGTTATGGATTTTTATTTTGCTGGGAAGTGTGTACTTTTACACAAAATGTATGCTATCTACTCAGTATGTAAACACATCACTGTGGAGTACTTCATCCTGGTAAGACTGTGAATTCATTAAGAATTTGAAAAAAAAAAGAGAGAGAGAAAACCTATAGATAGTCTCCCTAGAAATTTACACTGAAGTCCACCTAAAGAAACACACTTTCTTATCAAAGAATTCAATTACTCAGAGGCCATTGTAGAGGCCCCTGAGTTCTATGAATTCCATTCTTTAAAAAATCTCATTTTCTAAAAAATATGTTTATGGCTTTGATAAGAGAGAAGGGACTTGACTGAGGCAATGAGAAGGTAGATCCTTCTAGAACTAGGCTTTAGTGAATAAATTATGCTGGCTGTGCCATGAGAGAAATACAGTAGTACAGGCAGAATGCATAAAAGAAGAATAAAGATGCTGATGGTGAATCAGAAGATTACCTCTTAAGTCATTCAGTTAATTGGGCATTAACTGAGAGAAATGTTTTAGTGACTTCTACTGAGTGTAATTATCAATAAAAGAGTTATTCTAAATCAGGCTGTGAGAAGAAAGAAAAAAATTAAAAACCTAGAAGGGAAAAAAATAAGCATTTACAAAGAAAGTGAAGAGAACTCTGGAAAGAATGCAGATTTTTTTCAGAAAATTAAAGAATGTATTCAGCCCACTGTAGTTAATGAATCCTAAACTATGTTTAAAGATAACTCAGTTTGTCTAACTGGTTCTCCACCAAGAATTCTTTTTGAATGTAGTTGTTACTGTAGCAATTTTAACAATAAAGCTATACTTGAACTATTCCAAACAGTACATATTGTATGAAGCTTGTCCTCCAAATGGGTTTCTTTTTCTATGCATAATGTCATGCCTTGCAGTGTCCTATAAATAAAATTAAATTTCACTCTTTTCAAAAAAAAAAAAAAAAGTAAAAATATCGGCATGCATATCCTTTCTGAGATGACAGTAGAAACCATTTGGTAGTTTGAAAGGGGTTGGTGAGATCTACCATTCTGTAGAGCCAGGTTTCAGCTCTCGATTATATACACATAATTGAAAAGGATATATTTAGCCATGCCTCGTTAATAAACCATTAATGGTAAAAATGTAACTAAGAGCTTAACTGACCTTCTGGATCTTGTCAGAATACTGTCAAGGAGGTGATGGAGGAAGAGTGACAGAGAGTCAGTGACTAAATGACAAGGATTGGCAAGACTGATTTTAATGAAATGTATCTTTGAAAAACTGATTTAGAACAGATGTGATTAGAGTTACTAGACAACACTTAAAATTCTGTTTGGTAATTTGCTCTTCTGTGGTTGACAATATTCTTTCTTATGCCAGGTATTTGCAAAGTTGTCAAGGAGGAGAGAAAGGCGGCATGTGTGTACATGTGAAGGGGACCTTTCCCATACGTTCCTCTCTCCACCATGCTTGTTTGCTTCTCTTAAAAGCTCTTAGCCTTGGGACCAGCAGTTAGTGTAATGGCTATGTCGCTGTACTCCATGTAGTCGACCACAGTTCGAGTCCCGGACCGGGCGGCTAAACTCACGCCAGGCACGTGTGTGTGCATGCCCAAGATCCCAAGAGGAGAATGAAGGAGAAGGGATTGTGGCATGGCCATCCCCCCTGGGGGGTGATTTCTGGCTTTCTGTCTCTCTATCTCTCTCTGTCTGTCTGGCGAGCGCGCCCTATAGCAAAAACCTCTCCAAAAAAAAAAAGCTCTTAGCCTTTGTGCTTCATTTTAGCTTATCATATGTCACATTCACCACACTCATCAAGGCTTAACTTGGTAAACATATCCCTTTTTTGGCATTGAACATGTTTAGCTTCAGACATTAAATAAGCTAGGGAACCAGCAGTTAGCGTAATGGCTATGTCACTGGACTCCCACGTAGTCGACTGCGGTTCGCGTCCCGGACCTGGTGGCTTAAAACTCATGCCGGGTACGTGTGTGTGCATGCCCAAGATCCCGAGAGGAAAATGGAGGAGAAGGGATTGTGGTGTGACCATCCCCCCTGGGGTGATTTCTTGCTTTCTATCTCTCTGCCTCTGTCTGGCGAGCACACGCGCCCTATAGTGAAAACCTCTCCAAAAAAAAAAAAAAGGCATTACATAAGCTTATATTAGTGCCTACATAATAGCTAGCATTATTATTATTTCATGAGATTTATGCTATATTATTTTATTATTATTGTATGTAAATAGATTTACAAATATAATACGCAATATGCTATATATAATTAGAATAAATATGAACAACAAAGATTTAACAACAAAAATGAAATGAAAGCAAAGTTCAATTATCTGAGGTTCAAAAGTTAGGATTCAGCGGCCCCCCCTCCGGGGGCCCGCGCAGCCGCTCGCCAAAAGGCCGGCCCCCCCCCCGGGGCCC
>NW_006160192.1:1263589-1299885 GCF_000334495.1 Tupaia belangeri chinensis | reverse complement strand
TATAAAAAAAGAGAGAAGAGGATAGAGAAAGATAGCAAGTGAACAATAGAGAGGATGTTAGTGAGAAACAGATATGGTTTATTATCTGTTGATGATGACGTGTATAGTATTCTCAACTGGACTGGTCTGAGAAGTATTTCATGATGGGTAAAGTCTTTTAACAAGCAAAATGAGAAATAGTGATTGACTGTTATAAAAAATTATAATAATAATAATTATTGGGAAAAACATAGAAAAGACATTGAATGATAAAGCGGGGAGAATAATGTCTCTGTATTGACTGACATGCATGGCGTTCCCTTTTGAAAAAGCAATGGAAGTCAATGTAAAGTTATATGTAATCCAATGTAATATAAAGAAGATTATGATGATAATAAAAATAAAAAAATAAAAAATAAAAAAATAAATAAAAAGTTAGGATTCAGAACAATTAGGCACTCAATCAAAAGTCAAGGAGCAAATAAAAAGATAGGTAGACTTGCTGAAACTGCCTTTTCCAAGATGGAACTAGTACTATTATTTTATATTGGTTCTATTATTTATTATTTTATGAGGGTCTCTAAGATCTCCTTTCAGATCTGTTGACTTTTATTTGCAACCAATTCTAAAATTTGAATTTTAAATAATTTTTAAAACTGTCACCTTGGAAATCAATCTCAAAACTCAAGCTTAATTATTTGTGCACAAGCATTGAGTAGTATTTGCCAAGTTACAATAAATTTCTTTGTTCTTCTCATGCTATAAGAAATTTATGGTGCATCTTTCTTACTCAAACTATGAATGTTCCCGAGGCTCCAAGACTTGCTCAAAGCCATTGATCACTCAGGGAGGTTGATAAAGTCAATGGTCTCAGAGCTGGTATTAGTTTTTTCTGAGACATTAGAAAGGAGACAACAGATACTAATCAGATCCTCTTTGACATTTTCAAACTTACAAGAGCCCTACCAGCAAAAGCAATGTTTACTGCAAGACTTTCTTCTAAATCTTTAATTTTATCCTCATTTTGTTGACCTCACCTCTTTGGTCAGTTGTCACAATTTCTGTGACAAGTCTATTAAAACTTTGCTGGATAAAAGCCTGGAAAATAATGCCATAGTAAAAACAATTCAGTAGATAAACAATATAAAATGATAAGGATACATATATCTCTTTTGGCCAAATTTGATTGGAATACTTTTAACTATAGCAGTTAAAACAGAGAGTTTTGCTTTAATTATATATGCAAGAATTGACCTGGTGAATTACAAAATTGAAGAATTTTGAGAAATCCTGATTCAGTAAGCCCACAGTGGTTGTTATCTATCTATGGTTTGTTTTCCACCAGTATTCGAGTTGTGTTGTTAATGATTAATCTCTGGAGCCCCAGTTTAAAGAACATTTACCTAGAGTAACAAATGAGCTACTTATTCTTTGCAAAAACTTCTAGGAAGTCATCTTTCACATATGATTTTTGGATCAAATTTTGACCACCAAAAGTGTAAATTAATAATCTCTAATGAGAATCTAGCTATGTTATTATCAATAGATAACCAATGGAAAAGAAAGAAATTGCCTTCCTTTTCATTTTTAAAAAAATATAATGAGTTATCCATTTAAAATAGGCACATGAAAAAGTGATTCTATGAAAATAGCAAACTTTTTTTTCAGAAAATAAATCTATCTACCTAAAAGAAACATTTGGATGAATAAAAAAATGGTCTATTAATTTAAAACAATAGGCAATATAAAATCTCATAAATTTCAGTACCTACTTGATAAAGATTTCTAGGCTGGAAAAGTCATAGAACAGTTACCAATCACCCATCAAAAACAACAACGACAATAAAAAATTTGTAAAAATATCTGCACATTATTTACTTTATTTATTTATTTATTTATTTATTTATTTATTTATTTTAGAGTGAATTTTGGTATAGGGTGCATGTGTTCACCAGAAAGAGAAAGAGAGAGACAGAAAGCGAGAAGTCAGCCCCTGGGGTGGATGGCCATGCTGTACTCTTTTCCCCTCCATTCTCCTCTCAGTTAGGAGTTTGGGCATACATGTGTGCCTGGCATGAGTTTTAAGCTGTCAGGTCCAGGACTTGAACTGCAGTCAACTATGTGGGTATCGAGTGAAATAATCATTATGCCATCTGCTGGTTCCTATTTATATTTCATTTTAAGCACTACAATATTCTGATAAAGTCTTAAAGGAAGGGGGAAAAAAACTAGATTCCGCCTTAATTTATGAAGTAAGTTGACCTACTTAGATTGTTACCTGTAACTTAATTAAATGCTAAAGCATTTCAGTTATGACCATGTCTTTTGCAGGTGTTGATCTCAAACATACTCATACTTTTCAGACCATTATTGCATATCGATCCATCTATGTAAACACGCTCAGTACCATTTTAAATTTGGAAGGTATGTGTGTTTGTTTTTAGCCTTTGCTAAAGAAGCAAACATCCTTTGCTGCTTTCACTGTGTGCAGTAGCCCTCTTCACCTCTAGACATCTGAACAAATGCTGAATGTTTTGAAACCATGTACACCCGGCTAACCCCAAGCACCATTGTAAACATTGAGGCACTTTCGAGAAGAGTTGCTCCCTTATTTCCCACCTACAAACATTCCTAAATGCAGTGAGCAGCTATAGACATTCTGCTATGCTCCCAGGTATTGGATGGGGGCACAGTGGGGATGACTTATCTCTGCTACACAAAGTCAGAGGCCTCCAGCAAGATGAGAATGAGAGAAGAGAAGGATAACTTCAATCGCTGAGAGCAAAAATCAGATAGAAGCTTTTTTATCATGTTTCTGTAATTGGGTGGCGGCAACCCATAGCACATGTACTTGACTTCTGATGGGGTGGTTCAGGGTTCCAAGAAGTATTTCAGCAAGCATGATAGAAACTGCGTGATCCCTGTGACTTAGCCTCGAGACTTCACACAGTGTCACTTATGATACATTCAATAGCTATACGGAAGACCTGCAGAGGGAATGTAAAAAAATCTATGATCATCTTTAAAATCACCACAGAATATAATAAGCTAATTAATTTCCAGAAAAAAAATGACTAAAGGTAATGAGGTGGAAAATTTAGATAAAATAGTCACAGTAGTTGAGGTTAGATCTCTTTCTTTTTCTTTTTTTCCGTTCTTTCTTCTTTCTTTTTTCTTTTTCTTTCTCTCTTTCTTTCTTTTCTCCCTTTCTCTTCTCTCTCTCTCATCTCTTTCTTTCTTTCATTTGCCAAAGTACACATGCCATTCCCAAAGAGAAAGAGAGAGAGAAAATGAGAATGCATTCCCCATGGGGGATCATCACACCTCAGTCCCTTTTCTCTATTTCTTCCTACATTGAAGACTTTTGGACACACATGCATACATACCCTGAGTGTTTTCAAGCATCTAGGCCTAGGATTTGAACCATACAGTTGGCCATGTGGGTACCACCCACCTTAACCACCACACCACCAACTGTCCCAGAAATCACTTCTAAAAATGCTTTTTCACATGGAAGAAAGACAATCCTGGAGCTTATGATTGTCATTCAAAATAATTGTACTTTATACATATTTTCAAATATTATTTTTATAAACTATTTTACATGTACATCCAAGTATATATAATGAAATAGTGAGAAACCATATAAGACACATTCATTCTTTTAAAATATTACCATATTTTCTATGTTATCTTTAGAAATACTTTATAAAATACAAAAAAAAAAGAGTTGAGTTGTTCTGCATAACACCTCTTAATCCTATTTACCTTGTTTCAGTCCACTTTTCTGTCACTACCAATTAAATGCTTGAATTTTATAAAGAATATGTAGTTTCATTATTTAGCTCACAGTTTCAGAGACCAAGGTCAAGGGGCTGCATCTGGTGAGAGTATTCTCATTGCTAAGGATTCTCTGCAGAGTCCTGAAGGGGTGTGAGGCATCGCATGGTGAGAGAGGGCAGATCAGAACACGTGTTACGAATGTACCCCACTTTACATGAGCTCATCCCGTCTCCTTCTAAAATCACCAGTATTCAGGTCAAATATCGCAAATCATTTCATTAGGTATGTATCCAGCCATAAAAATATATACATAATAATGCTTTGTAATTTTTTTCACTTTATATACATAAAAACAAGTTAAACATTTGCTCTATACCAGACAGTGTTCTGTACATTTCATGTTCTTATAAGCTTAAGTAAAATAGTAATTGTATTTATTAAAATTAACTTATTTATTCAATTTAGGCCTTGTAAATAGACAATAATATCCTCACACACTTAATTTTACAGGTGAGAAAAATAAATTAAGAAAAGAGACCTTAGCAAAGAACTGTAGGGTTTAAGATTTCATCCTACTGCCAGGTTATCTTGCCAAGTTATCCTGCCAAAAATTCACAGATGCCTACAGAAAATGCCCTGGGTTAGACAAAAGACAATTTATGACTCTTAGCAATAGCAGTAGCCAGAGTATCAGCATTTATTTCATTGGCTTTCCCAAACCTAATTCCCATGAGAAGGGTCATGAAGATCTGCACATGCAGAGTATTGCATAATGGAAGAGGAAACGTAAGTTTGAGAAATTTTGATGATATGCCGTTTGGTTTACTTTTGCTCTAGAGGAAGACAGTAAAACTTCAAAATGTCTACTGTACAGATAATCTTGAAAAGATAGTTCTGGGGCTCCTCCATAGCTCTTGAGAATTGGTGATTTCAGGGAAAAAAGAGATCTGAAGATTTTTCTACTGATAATTCAGCCTCGAATCCACAAACTCAATTGGTAGGGAGCCCCTTTAGCCTTCTCTTTATCTCTGTCTCTCTCTGCCTGTCTTCTCATTTTTTTGTAATTTTTCCTTTTTAAAATTTTTTAAGGTAAAGTATTCTCTTACTACCAGCCCCATCCTTATCTCTAAAGAGCATGTATTGGTCAGGTTAAAAGAACTTCCATAAGAAAACATATGACATGATCGCAATCCAGTTTGGCTAAGTGTTATCAGTTCAAATGGTTTTCGTATTTCTTCAAGAGACATTGAGATTTACCCATTCTGGTTAGCAGGTCTAACTCTGTGTCTGTTAGGATCATAATAAAGTAAAAATATAGCCCCTGAGGCCCAGCCTTGATGTTGGTGGCAGGTTCAAGGATGCATAATGCATGTAAGACACGGTATCATCCCAAGAGATGTCTGTTATAGTTGAGCAGCACTTTTATCATCAAGTTATAAATAGCATATTTCTAGTAATGAATATTCATGTTTTTCTATCTTAATTTTGATTTATCATAGGGTATTGGTCTGCATTTATATGTATTGGTCTGCATTTATATGTTTGTCCAAATAACCTTTTTTCTTGATTCTACATCTTTGTGAGAAACTGCCACCACTTAATTCTATTATTTACTGGGTATACTTCTTCGTCTTGGAATGTTCGTAAAAAAGCAACAAGCCTCAGACAGAGAAATTTCTATGAAACTAAGTTCAAACTCCAGGGGGAAATTTTTATTGGGCCTATCCTGGGTCACGTATTTATTCAGCTGTGGGTGGGAGGCAAGTTACATGGCCTCCACTCAGCGTGCTTCTGGAGAGGTCTTTATAAAGAGTGGAGGTATGCTAAAGAATATGGCTGAATAAGTTCCCTTAAAGAAATGGGAAGGAATTGGGTAGTCACACAAAAAGTATGGATGATAAACTCTAATTTACTCAGGAGACCAGAGATCAGAGTGATATTTACAGATGTCATCAGCTGTTTATCCCATGAGCTCTTTAATTCTAGTCTATCCAAAACAGAATTCATTGTCATAAACCAGGTCTCCCAATTTTTCATATTTCCATTGAATGCATTACTTTCTTTCAAGTCTCCACACACGAAATGTTAAAAGTTATATCACTGGACTCCTACATGGTTAACTGCAGTTCAAGTCCCAGACTCGGCAGCTTCAAACTCATGCCAGGCATGTGTGTGTGCATGTCTAAAATCCAGAGAGGAGAATGGAGGACTAATAATTGTGGTGTGGCCATCTCCTGGGAAGTGATTCCTTACTTTCTCTCTTTCTCTCTCTCTCTCTCTCGCACGTGCGCAAATGCATGTGCCCAATAGCAAAAATCTCTCTTAAAATCTGTTTTGACTCATTGTTCCTACCCCAGACATCATTTCCAGCCAGTTTGCCAGATAAGACGTTTTCCATCTGCAGTGCCTCTCAGTCTGATTGGTGGCTTTCTCATTTTCCTAACTCCACCACTCTGCTGCAGACTCTTTTATTTATCCAGCAAGTGCAGTGTCTGTCCATTAAATTCACCCAACAAATTGATGCCAGAAAATAATCTTCCCCAAAGACCAGTCTATAGTTCAAAAATCTGCAAAGTTTGAAACCTTCTGGGTTCCAAGTTCTTAATTCAATATTTAAAACAATGTCTAGATTGTGTTCTTATTTGTTTTCCTTGTCTGATTCCAAGCTCTCTTTCTATGCATGAAAAAAAGTTAATCCATTAAGAGTATTATTATCATTAATATTCTAGTATTTTCTTCAATGCATGTGGGACTTCCTCTATATAACTTGGCCTCTTTTTTTTTGCAATCATGAATTTGCTCATAATGCTTTTTTTGTTTGTTTGTTTTTGATTTTTTGTTTTGTTTTTTGTTTTTTGTTTTTGTTTGTTTGTTTGTTTGTTTTATCATAAAATAGTACCCTGCTAGGTGGACTGGTCAGATTTTCATGCACCTTTGGGAAAAAAAAAAAAAAAGCTTTCAAGATCCCTTTACTTGTCCCCTCCCTAATCACAAAATATGAGATGATGCCCTTCTTCAAACAAGCAATCACTAAAAATTTTTCATACTTCTCCTCTGATACAGGTTCCATTCCAACACAGGTAGGTTTTTAATTATTTTCCTTAGGCTTTCCCCTCCTTCTCCATCCAAAAAGAAGGAAAGAAGGAGGAAAGACTGGAAGGAAGAAAGGAGAGGAGAGGGAAGAAGAAAAGTGCTATAAACTGATAGAAGGAAAGTTTGTGTTACCCCTCCTTCTCCATCCAAAAAGAAGGAAAGAAGGAGGAAAGACTGGAAGGAAGAAAGGAGAGGAGAGGGAAGAAGAAAAGTGCTATAAACTCTTTGATAGAAGGAAAATTTGTGTTACTCATTAAACTTCTTAAGGCCATCAAAATCCTTTGCACAGACAGTACAGGTAGAACACACTCCTAGGACATTAGGATTACATAGTGTCCTGGGTAGGTCACAGTTCGCTCAAGCCCTGCTTTGGCCCTTTATCACCAGGACTCCATCTGTACAGTGTACCAGAGAAACATGACCCTCCCATTGCTTCCTCATCCAAACCCAAGCACATGCAGTGTTACCTAAGAACTTAGAAAGGCCGCTTTCTTCTCAAGACCAGACCTTTAAGATCATCCATTCTTTGATCAATTCAGGATATGGAAGACTTCAGTGATGAAGTGTTCATCATGTCAGGTGCTCTCAAAGGATAAGACAATGTGCTACTGAAACTGTGTGATGCCAAAACAAAACACAAAGAAACAAGCAGGGTCTTACTTGGGCGGGGTGCAAGATTGCTCTTTCAGGCAAAATGGTACGTATTCATAACTGCAAAACCATTCAGTAAATGTGACCCAGGTGACATCCTTTAATTAATTGTACTATACACTTCCCTTTTCTCTGTACAAGCAGGGTGAAGGTTGGGTACACAGCAGAGAAGGGGGTAGGCTGAGGCTCAGAGTCCTTCTCCTACCCCGCTGGAGGATAATTCTTCCACTTTTTATGAGCTCAATAAACATACATGGCTGAAGGTTAATTTGGAATTTATAGTATAAAATGTGTAATTTTATAATAGTAATCATATTATATACATAAATAGCATAAGAAAATTTGCAAGAATCAAATCTTCTGGTCATAGATTTTATAATACCATGGCCTTTAGAACCTTTGTGGTGTAGTTTCTGGATTTCTAAAAAAAACACATGTCCTCTCAGAAATATAATTGCATATGGGACCAGTAGTTGGTGTAATGGCTATATCCCTGGACTCCCATGCAGTTGACCACAGTTCAAGTCCTGCACCCGGTGGCTTAAACTCATGCCAGGTGTGTGTGTGTTTATGTCCAAGATCCCGAGAGGAGAATGGAGGAGAAAGGATTGCGATGTGGCCATCCCCCATAGGGCGTGATTTCTTGTTTTCTGTCTCTCTGTCTCTCTCTGCCTTTCTGGCGAGTGTACACGCCCTATAACCAAAAAAAATCTCTCAAAAAAAAAAAGAAATATAATTGCATATAAGGAAAATATGGAAATTAAAATGTTCATAATATGAAAGGCACTCATGAAAGGTACTTGTGAAATTTATTGCTCTGTAGAAAACTGAAAAATGTACAAACAAAATTATGCCAGCGGTTCACTAAGCTTTTTAAATGTCCTGATTTCCCAAGAGACAAGTGGTAGCTTTCAACTTGTTCTATTTCTACTTCTAAGTGTTGTGTAAATTGTATGAAAATACCAGATTGCATGATTATTTTTCTAGTTATGGTTGAGAAAATAGCACTTACTGATAAAAATCTCTGGAGGTTTTCCTGGACTATTCTTCCATAAGGAGGAACAATTATTCTAATTTGGGCAGATACTGTCTCAGCTGAGGAAATATATGTATAGTAAAGATGAAATCTTATAAAGAATTGGGTAGAGATATTATTTTAGTATGTTCAATATTAAATATATTTTACTTTGAATCATGCTGAGTTTTTGGAAAAAAATCATACAGTAACATAATTTAGATTCATCTTCCTATCTACAATTAAAGTCAGAATGCTTATCTGTAAAAGGATGATAGTTGAAAAGAATTTAGAAATATCTTGTTTGGATACCTGTATGTTTAATGTCATTTAGTGAATATGAATCCATTCTTTTACCATTTAGTTAAAATAACAGTTTTATGTATATTATTCTTAGTCCTTCCCAAAGCAATATCACCCTCAACAAATGTTCTGTCTCTTACATTTATTTGGCCAAAACCTTGGCACTAAGAAAACTTAATAAAGGCACTTCATTATATTTTAATCTTGGAAATTTCAGTCTGCCAAGAAAATTAAAGTGTTTCTAAGGAAATAAAGCTACCCTAGAAGCCTAGAAATTAAGTTTTTGCTCCAATGTCTATAAGCTAAAATTCATAAGAAATACTTAAATATACATGAGACAGCAGAACAGAAAGAAATGGAGGCTGTCTATATATAGGCTAAGTTGTTTTGTTTCCAGCCTTTATTTTTTTAAAACAATCTACACAAGAAGAATAAAATAACAATAATCCAGTGTGGCTCAAATAGCTGCTACAGTCTTCCTAGAGAGGAAATTGGCATACAAAGAAAAAGTGGAAGGAAATTTTTCTGTGGACCAGAATGAATAACTATAAAGTCATTACTTAATTTGAAGAGGGCCTTATAGACAGTAATGAATCTAGAAGGTTTGTATTTTCCCATCTATAGTCAGAGAAAGCATTCACTCCCAGAAGCACAAATATTTATAAAGGCATTTGTGATTGCACTTGTATAGATAGGATTAGAAGAAACAAGTTAGGTAGTAAAAACAAAATTAGTTACAACTCCAAAGCATACTATAAAAGAGCACAATATATTCCCAAAGTGTATTATAATGGAATCTGAGTGTTCACATAATCATTTGAGGAAGATCTCCCAAGAGATTTACAAAGACATCACCTCTTTGACTACTCACCTGTAGTCTGTCCTCATGACCATCTGCTCAAATGATGGCACTTGGTGTTTTGATTTCACTGCCAGAGTATGTGTGAGAATGGGTCCTTCTGTGTGAGGGAGATGATTTAGGTTGCCCTTAATGTAAAATACAGATTGAAAATGCAAAATACCTAGAATACTAAAGGAGATTCTTGTCTTTCTTGTGTCTTTCTGTTTGTTCACCTTCGTCATCTCTACTTGCTAATACTTCTCTCTGACCTTTTTTTCTCTGACCAATAGGAATAACTGAGTAGTTTTTACCGTCCTCTCATTTAATCCTTACCTTAATGTGGTTTCATTGCTACATTATGATAAGGAAACTGAAACTCAGAGAAACTAATTCCAGTGAGCCACCATGCGTGAGGAATGCTGTATGTCCACTAGCAGCATACCCCTGGCTATTGCCATGGGACCAGGGTGAGAAAAATGGAGGATAAGTGTTCTTCTAGTCTATTCCCTTGCTAATATCTGGAAATATCTTAAACTGTATGATTTATAAACATGGAAATTTATGTAGCTCATGGTTTGGAGGTCCAAGGTTCAAGGGCTGCCTCTGGTGGGATTGCATCACAACATGGTGTGGGCTGGAGAGTGTGGTCAGTGCTTCATGTGTCTCTCTCATTCTCTCTCCTTATAACCCCAGTAGAACTCAAATTGGAGGGCCAAGTCCTAACCACTCAATCACTAACTTCCTCCCAAACACACTACTCTCAACACAATAATTGAATCAAGTTTCCACCTTTTTAATCCCATTACAATAAAATCTCAACCCATGAACTAGGGGGGACTAATTCATGGTAGAAGATGTGCTATTTCTTTTTTGGCCTATTACAATCTTGACATTCAATTTTGAGTTTGGGTCTAACACATGAACCACAGATTCAGTGTGTTAACATTCAATTGGGTTAGATACTGAGCTAAATGAATTGTTTCTAGGCTTCTCTATGAAACTGGGATCAAGATTAGTCTATCAACATTGTAAGAGACCCAAAGGAGGCCAATGTCCACTAAGAAGCAAATAGTCAAAGTAATATTTCCTCCCCAGGGTGCCAGTTTTGTATTACTAGACTGGGTAAGAAGGAAGACAATGAACACTTTTGGGTGTTTTTATTTCAGTTTCCTGTATCTTTTTTGAGGATTCGATGTCTTATTATGTCTGCTTTTCAGTGTTTCACAGTTTCTTTCATAATGTGGATTTACACTTTATAAACTGAACTAATGTTTCAGTTGGCATGGTAGCACCCTAAATAAAAAGGATCCTCTCAATTTTTAAGCAGCCTTCCTTCAAACAGGTGGATTCAGTGTCTTAGTGCTTTGTCAATACAGATCAGGCATTCATCCTGAGCAGAACTCCTTTTCTGCCTTTCAAATTCAGGAAGATCAGTGGTTTTCCACCACGGCTATAAATAGTAACTACATTTTAAGAAATTTTGCAAATACAGATATCTCATTTTCACCTTTAGATAGTATGATTTATTTGATTATCATACAGTTTATACACTGATTTTTGAAGTCATTTCTTGAGGTAAATCTAATGTAGCCAGGCTTGAATATTAATAAGCTCTATGGACAAGTTAAAAATGGTCGTTCCACCAAATCAGGAGCTCAGTAACCTGAAGGCAACAGGAGAGAGAACATTCCGATGCTGCATGACGGCTATCACAGGGCTGATGCTAGTGGCATTGTATTTTGTACACGTCCGTCTGTGTTTTGGAAGAGGAAGCTTAGACACACATAGCTGTACTAGCTTTGGAGAGATGGGATTCTTATTCCAACTTCAGCTGATAAACAGGAATATAAATGCATTTCTGTGAGGAAAATAGAAATTTTGAGTTAAGTCTGGTGGTGAGTTGCAGGGCAAATACACAGAGGTCAGTTTACTAAGTCTGAACAGGAAACTTGGAAAGCTGGTGGGGCAAAAGGTTAGCTAGCTCTAGTCTGAGGGAAGGAGATGAAAAGTTACCCAATTAGATTTGTACTTTGGCTTTCTCTTTTGCTCTGTTCGCTTGACCTCTCACAGTGAGGAAGATTTACTGACTAATCAAGTTACAGAGAGCGTTATTTAAATGACATTACATTTCTCAACAACTGGGGAAACAGGTGTATTTCTCGTCCTTTCGATGCTTGACTGTGAAGACTTATGTTAGTACATTACTACAGAAGAGATTAAAGAAGGCAGAAAAACAGAAATCCTTCCCAGTTCACTTCAAACCTAGGGTCATAGCTGTGGACAAATAAACTGACATATAGGCATATTCTTGGACTTTGGCTTTTTAGCTCATTTTCCACGCAATTCTGTACGGATGAACTTTCCGTTACAGTGCTTAGTTGCCTTCGGCCTGGATGTGTGACCTCCCACCAGGCAGATTTTCCATACTACAATTTGAATTATGCAGTGTAGATCTTCTATTTCCTTTGACTAATGTATGCCCTAGAAGAGGACACTGATCTTAATCTCCAATCCCATACAAATTTATATCTTTTTATTCAAGTCACCTATTGCCTAGATCCCAAGATCAGGTAGAGCAAGGTGGATAGTGCACTGGTTACAACACTGGTGGAGGTGAATTCAAAGGTGTATATTAGGCCTCTACTATATGCCAGGTATTATGTTGGGTCAGTGGCTCTCACACTTTAGCATTCATCAGAATCCCCTGGAAGATTTCTTAACACACAAATTATTGGGCCCTATTACCACAGTGTCTGAATCAATAAGTCTGAAATAGACTCAAGAATTTGCATTAAAAGCTGTATAATGGTTTGCTATGGTCTCACTGATATGCTTATCAAAATATAAATTCTATTGGGACTAGCAGATGGCATATGGTTACCTCACTGGACTCTCACATAGTCGACTGTGGTTTGAGTCCTGGACCCGGTGGCTTAAAACTCACGCTGGGTGCATGTGAGTGCATGCCTAAGATCATGAGAGGAGAATAAAGAAGGGATTGTGGCATAGCCATCCTCCCCCCGGGGGCTGATCTCTCATTTTCTGTCTCTCTGTCTCTCTCTGTCTCCAGCTAGCACATGCACCCTATAGCAAAAATCTCTCAGAAAATATATGTATATATATAAATTCTATGTATTTACATAATTTACATCATAAATATTATTTCTTTATAAATGTAATTGCATTTTTAAATAAAGAAAAATGTACATTAAAACAAAAATGAGAGATGCTTATGCCCATCTGACTGGCAACTACTTAAAATTGAGAGAATTCCTTAATGTTTTTGGAGACATAAAAAATTGCAGCCCTCATCCACTGGCTGATAATACTACATGCATTCATAAAAAACAATTTGGAAATGATGGTGACATTATCAAGTGAGGTAAAAGCTACTTATACTCTACAACCAACCACTTGTTAGACAAAATATGTAGAAAAACTCTAATTGAGAGGTGAGAGACTTATAACGATGCACATAGTAGTAATGTACAGTAGTGAAAACTTGGTAATGATTTAAAGATTCATCAGCAGAAGAATTACACTATATTCAAATTACAGAATACTATACTGCCAGATAATGAACTCCAGTTTTGTATACATAAATAAATAAAAAGTCATTAAGAAATTAAACAGACTAAATATATATATCATACTAGTCATAAAATTTTAAATATTATAAAATCAATACATGCACAACCACTCTCCTTTGCCAACATTTGTTGAATTTAGTCAAATATCTAGAGTCTTAATTAAAATTAACACAGTGAGCAATTTTTGACTAACATTAATGGTTACTAGAGTTTATGTAAAAGACTTTTTCTAGCTTTATCCTTGACAATAATTCTAGAATAATAATTATATTTCTCATTTAGTGAGAAAAATCATATCCATTTCATAACTAGGAGCCAGCAGGTGGCATGGTGGTTAAGGCATTGGACTCCCCGTGACCAAATAGTTCAAGACTTGGACCCAGCAGCTTGAAAAATCATGCCAGGCACTTACGTGTGCATGCTCCAAATCCTGAGAGGACACTGGAGATAGGATTGTGGCATGGCCATTTTCACTGGGGTGTGATCTCACACCACACCTGTCTCTGTCTCTCTTTGTCTCTTTCCAGAGAATGCACATGCCCTATGGCAAAAATCTTCAAAAAATTATCATAAATAAAATGTAAATAGCATCTACAGCATCTCTCTTATCATCATGCCCATCAATGAACTAATTTTATTTATTCTGTACGATCTTTTTTTATGCCTCTTTTGCTAATTCTAATCTTTTTTATCTCTTGCCATGACCTTGACCATGTTTCTTAAGAGTTTCCCTATATATTGTTTTTCACCCTTAGAGTATTCAGTTTTTGTACAGTTTCCAATAATTTCACTTAAATCTATCTTTTATCACACTAATTTTTCCACTAAAAGCATTAACAGTTTTTTATTCCATACACAATAATCTTACAACCTTTCAGAGTGGTAGTTAAAACCATCTATTATTGGGTTTTATTACTTGAAATAGTTATGTTTTATAAAGATGTCACAAACACACAATTGGTGACTACAAAACCTTTGCTCCTAGGGGAAATAACAGAGTTATATTTCTCCAAGTTCTGGTCAGAACTTTATTGCCATAATCTGTTTGTTTAATGTGCTTGTATTTAAAGATATCTTACTTAATTTGTCATTCTTATAAATAATTAATTGTTTTGTTTCTGAATGATTTGAAGGGCATTTGCCTCATTTGGATTCATTTATCAATGTCTTTGTAAAATAAGTCATTTTCATAAATATTGAAAATTTGCTATAACATGTAACTATTTTCCAGTAAAACACTAAGCAGGCCATTTTTTAAATTTCACAGCCTCCTGATCTGCAGAACCTTTTCCACTGGCAAGTTTAACATTTTGTACACTTTATTGCTTTTGAAACATGTGGGCCAGCTAGCACTAGCTAAGCAAGATGAGCATTTTTCTTGACCCTGAGTAACATGAACATGAATTTCTTTGGCTTTCAGAACAATGCTGTCCACAATGTTTTTCATCTTATCAGTTCTCATCTCATTAATTCACTAATTTAGCTACTTTTCAGGGGCTTGCAGGTGGTATGGTGGTTAAGGGCACTGGACTACCACATGGCTGACTACAGTTCAAGTCCCAGAACTGGCAGCTTGCTTTCTCACTTTCTTCTCCCTCTCTCACTCTGTCTCTTTAGATCAAATTAAATAAAAACAAATAAATAAAGTTAGATAAAGTAATTCTTTTAAAAATGTAGCTACTTTCTGTCTTTTTATAGCATCATCAGGCACTGCAGATGTTAATTTAGCATTTTCTAGAATAGTATAATGTAGAGATTTAAAAATGCTCCTTTTCCTATTTCTAAGTGTGTGGTGATTCATTAAAATTGAATTCGCAACCAACAGGATGATAGATAACTCATGCCTGAACAAAGCTTATATAATATAAGCTTTTCTTCCATAAAGCACATCTCAGTCTTCTTGTAGTTAGGAACTTTAAGTAGCACTTTATAATATGCTTGGGTCACTTTAAACAGAGATACCACCAACAAAAAGCAGAAAAATGCAAAAAATATGGTACTACATAGACCATGAGAGGTCTTAGAGTGTGGAGAGCTAGAACAAGAAAGAGAAATATCGTTGTGTTCCACCGCATCTGTAAACGTGTGCATCCTTCAACTTAAATTATTCACTGCTTTCTGTATATGTGCAAATTATCATGAACACACTGTGCATGTTGATTTGGGAGTTACAAATAAATTTGGTAAATTCTCCAGTGGAGAATTTTTAAACAATGAAGATCAACTGTATCTGTGTTTCCAGCCTCTTCTCTCACTAAATTTTTACCTTCTGCTTTGCCAGACTGCTGCTATTTCTAAATAACTTTTTTTTTTTTCAATTGCAAGAAGGCTTGTGCACAAGAAAGTGAGAGGGAGAGAGAGAAAGCACCCCTCAGTGGAGTGTGGGCATACTACAATCCCTACTCCATTTCTCCATCCTCTTGGGATCTTGAGTACGCACACACATGCACATGTGCCTAGCATGTTTATCAAGCTGGCAAAGCACGGAGTTGAATCTCTATCAGCTACATGAGTTCCAGGCTCCTTTAAATAGTCTATACAGCTCTGTCGAATTCTCTATTCCTGAATCTTTGCTTAAGTTTTAGATTTTTATCCTGACTCCCTTTATCTGACTTAATGAGCATCAGGTACTATACTTCAAATATTGAAGTATTCATCACCAGTTTACCAAGGTCCTATTCATTGTCAGTTTACCCTAAATCCTCTACTTTCTTCCTCTCTATACGAGTCTCAAAGCATTTCATATGGACCACTGTGGCAGGCATAATAACTCCCCAAATATCTGTGTTCTAATCCCCAAACCTGTGAATACGTTACCTTTCCAGAAAAAAAGAACTCTGCTGGAATGATAATGGGCATAGCCCTTAAGATAGGGACATTATCCTGGTTATCTGGTGGTAAAGAGAAGGAGGAAGGCAGGATGAGAAGTCAGAGGGATTCGAGGATGGAAATAGAGGCAGGACAAATGCAAAGTATTTGAGGAGGACTTGACCTTTGTATATATGAAGATGAAGGAAAGAGGCCATGAGCCAAGGACTGTTTTGTGTGAACTTAATAGTTCGTTTTTGTTTTTTTTTTTAATCTGTATAACCGAGCCAAGGACTATGGCAGACTGTAGAAGATGGGAATACCCTTCACAGAGCAGTCACAGGAAGAGGGGGAACTTGAGCCTACAAACACAAAGAACTGAGTTCTTCCTACCACCTCAAAGAGCAGGAAATGGATTCTCTCCTGGAAACTACAAGACAAAGCCCATCTCTGCCAACACCTTGATTTTTGTCTCTCCAGACCCTCTCAGATTCCTGACTTACCACTTTGTAAAATAGTAAATTTGTGTTTCCCTGAGCCATTAGCTTTGTGGCAATTTTTACAGTAATAGCAAAACTATTTTGACCACTGTAATTATAATTAGTACATTCTGTTTTATTTATATATGAGTTCCCTCTTTCCTAGAGTATAAGTCACCCTGGAGCAGATGACAAATCTTACATTGCTATCAAACAGAGTGTAATAAACACACACACACACACACACACACACACACACAAACACACACAGATGGGTATGTACCCATCTACCCAGAAATGTATTGTGTGAATTTAACTGTTTTTTTTAATCTATATAACTGAGCTATGATTTACTGCAGCATTGAGATTTCCTTCATTATACATGTGAAAAATTTGCTCCAGTGCTAATTTCACACCACATAAGCTAATTATATTGTTACACAATCATTGTAATAAGTGTCCTTATGCTATAAACATGGAGCCAATTTATGCAAATATGTAGGATACATTTAGCAATTTGGACCTGATATTGATTCAATCCATTTTTATTTATATTTAAAACACAGATGTGACACCTGTTCTCATTAAATAATATGTCACTGATTTAAGTCGTTAAGTATTGATATCCTGAGTAAGCAATTTTCCTCAGTTCACATGAAGCTTGGGTAATAATTAAGAACAATACTAATGCTAAAACTTGTTTTTAATTTTCAAGTTCTAAACTTGAAAAACTACTAAAACACCAAGTCCCATAGAACAAATGCTTCTGTTTTAAAAAATGACGATTTCTGGTTTGTATATATTCAATATACATCTTTGTGGGGGTACAGCATGATTTTCCAAAGCATGCACATAGTTTGGACTAATCTAATCAAGGACACATACATATTCATCTTCATTTTATCTCTAACTTATTAGTAGATTATCCTTTTGGAAACTAATTAGATTTCCACATTCTTATTTCCATCGTTTTGTTTTGCACTGTAAAGTTCATTAAGCCTATTCATTGTTTCCTGCTTTCTTTCTCTGCCCCTCACTTGGAAATACCAACACGTGCATATTTGTTTGCTGTACCATCATTACCACAGTTTCACTGGTGCAAGGAGATGGCTCCACCTCTTCATCTGACTATTGCAAAAACATCTTTCTTATGATTTCCTTACAGTAGCTGAATAAGAACAAATTCCAGTTACTAAGAGAGAAAAATTGTGCTTTTCCCAGGACACAACCAGTCATCAAGTTTGTTTAAATGTGTACGAAAAGAAATAATAATTGCAAAATCTGTCATTTTTTTACTATTTTTGGATAACACAGTGTTTTGACCAAGATTTAATCAGTTATAAAATATATACTGCCTCCATAAAAAAATGTGAGAGTAAGTCTCAAGAGTTTATTGAAATGTGTGGGAATTCTGGCAATGGAAATAGAAAAATGAATCTGATGACAAAATAGTATAAAGTTACAGAGATAAAATAGTGATGGATTTGATGAGAGAGGAAAGGAAATAGATCATTAAAGCATAATCTCGTGGTTACACATATGAATGGCTTGAACACTAGTGACATTTCCAATAGAAAAGGGAAAAAAATATTCTTTTTACTTTGAGCCCAGCACCAAGTATCTGAATGAGAATGAAAAAAAAATCATCTAAATATCTGGATGTTTTCTCTTTTATAAAAGTGTGCATTTAGTATGTTTTTATATATGATTGGCTTTTGAAGTAATATTTATATTATGCCATAAGTATTGGAAAAAAATATTCTTTTTACTTTGAGCCCAGCACCAAGTATCTGAATGAGAATGAAAAAAAAAAATCATCTAAATATCTGGATGTTTTCTCTTTTATAAAAGTGTGCATTTAGTATGTTTTTATATATGATTGGCTTGTGAAGTAATATTGATATTATGCCATAGGTATTTGGCAACATGTCACTGACTAGTTTAAAGTCATCCTCTAAATACTTAACCAAAGAATTTGTCATGACTGTGAAATACAAAATGAGACTGCTAATCAGATGTTTTAACATAGACATTAGTACTTAGTGTTTTTGACAGTGAAAATGCTTAAACTATCTAGGAAAAAAGCAATATGCTGAGATGATTTAATAAACGATAACATAGGGCCAGTGAGTGGCATAGTGATTGAGGTACTGGATTCCTATGTGGCCGATCATTGTTCAAGTCCTGGACCTGACAATTTGAGAGTCATGCCGGGTACATGTGCATGTGTGCCTAAAATTCCCTGGCCACTCCTTCCCCCTAGGGCTAATTGCTCACTTCTCTCTCACTGTTTCTCAAGCTAGCATATGTGCCCTATGGCACAAGAAACAGGAGGCAGGGGAGGAAATGATAGCATAGAGAAAAAGACTGAAGAAATCTGCATACACTACAACATCTAGTAATATCCTCAGTGTGATTAAATGTGCAGCAATGGCCTTGACAATGAATCAATGCAAATCTACTGTAGACTGTCCAGTGCAAACACGGTGCGTTGGCTGTAGAAGGTGTGATTTAATGATTCATATGTTACACAGTCATGCGATCACAATAAGCTAGTCAAAACTCACAAGCTAATGAGCTTTGGCATTGCTTTGTCTTGACACAGACAAGCAAAACTCTGCACCTTTAAAAAGTTATCTTGTACTTCCATAATTGTCCACCTTCTATCAAATCCAGGGTCTTGTTTTTTATGGCTGATTAGTATTCCATAGTGCATATGTACTGCACCTTTTCTTTCTTTTTTTTTAAGAGAGATTTTTGCAAAAAAAAATAATAAATAAAAAAAAATAAATAAAAAAAAGAGAGATTTTTGCTATAGGGTGTGTGCACTTGCTGGAGAGACAGAGATAGAGAGACAAAAAGTGAGAAATCACCCCCCCAAGGGGGATGGCCACATCACAATCCTTACTCCTTTCTCCTCTCAGGATTTTGGGTGCAAACATACACACACACACACACACACACACACACACACACACATATCCAGCGTGAGTTTGAGTCACCAGTTCTAGGACTCAAACCGTGGTCAACTCTGTGGGAGTCCAGCGATATAACTATTACACTATCTGCTGATCTCTGTGTCATACTTTTTCAATCCATCCATCTATTCGTGGACATTTGGGTTGACACAGAAATGGAGGATTGTCTGTTGATGATAACATGTATAATATATTTAACTATACTGGTGTGCAGTGTATTTATGTTGGTTAAATTCACTTTGCAAGTTGTAGTGATATATAGTGATTGAATGTATAAAATAAATTAAAATAATAAAAAAGTTTTCTTAAGCTTTCATGGTTTACTTGAAATATAGAATATAAAAGCCTAACCACATTCAAGTTAAATTAATTCTTCCTTCCAGCTATTATCATTTCTTTCTAATTATAAAGAAAACAATTAAAGTAATCATATGTGAGAAATAAAAAAGACAGCATTTTCTTGGGCACTTCTGTTTTCAGTTCTGAGAAAACTGTCTCATGCCAGAAGAAAGGAATATAGAAGCAGCAGGCAATCACTCAGACAGTGGAAATCATTGGGAAATTAGAATATTGTTGTGATTGCCTTAATATACTATTTTATATTTATCTGGCCCCTGGGGTGGACATTTTCTTGAGAACAGTAGAGGTAACATCATCATCAACGAAAGTGCCCTCTCAGCAGGGGAAAGAAATCAAAGCCTTCCCTTTTTTTAATAATTAATTTCTAGTTCAATTCTGCTGATGTTATTTATTTTAGTGATGACCTGAAAAAAAATGGTTTTTAATACTCACTGTTCACTAAGTGAACATTGTCAAAATGGATTGCAGAAATATTCCTAGCATCTCTGAGTAATGGTTCTGACTCAAGGACTAATGACAGGTAAGTGACTGAATGGATATAAAACTTCAGAATTTGAAGATGAAATTGTATGAGATATTAGCTGCATTTAGAGGTTAGTGCTAAATGGGAACAAGGGAAATTGTTTTTATAAGCACATCTTAATTCATTCATCTGAATTCTATATTAAAGTTGAGAATACAGAAACCACAGCTAGGCAGTGTTTACTGACTAAAACATGAAATTAAGTTTTATTCTATAGATATACTTTCATTTGTGAGTTATTTCAAAGGAAAAACACTGTTTTGATAACTTATAAAATATTCAACATTACTGACAATATCAATATAGCAGTTGAATTAGAACAATGTTTTCCTAAGTTTCCAAAGTTTGAGAATGTCAGCTTGAGTATTGTCTATAAATCTAGTGCCTGAGTTAAGCCCATATGTAATAGCTAGGTCATCTTTCTGCAGAATATGCTGTGATCTCTCAGATCATAATGAATATGAAACCTATAGGTATTATAAGATCACCTTTCGTTTTCGTTCATTAAAATTATGGCCTAGTATGTTCACTGTTTAAAAAAAAAAAAAAAAAACCACTCCATTAAGTTAATGGAAGATTCTTGAATAGTAAATGGCAAAATGGCATAAATCACAAATGTGTACAAGCGTTAGATAATAATAGAATAGTTATAAGACTGTTATTTAATTTAGAATACTCAATTCTCCAAGAAGTATCAAAAGCTTTGGAATTTTGCTTGACGTTTTGTCTAGTCATTCCACATCTACTTGAAGACGTAGTGTCCAATTGCACAAACACTTGGCAAGAAAAGAATAAGATTTTCATTGGAATGCATTCTAGGGTGTTGATTAAAATATTTACAAATTGTTGGGGCCAGCAGGAGGAACAACAGTTAAGGCACTGCACTCTCACATGGCTGACAGAGATACAAGTACCAGACCTGAAAGCTTGCTTTCTCACTTTCTCACTATCTCTGTCTCTATCTCTCTCTGGTAAGCATATGTGCCTTATAGCAAAATTAAAAATAATACTAATAATTAACATAATAAATAAAATTAATAATTTTTTAGATATTTACAAGTTAAAATGAAAACCTATATAAAATAAAAAATGTTCTTTCACATAAATTGTTCAATATATCTTTAAATAGAAAACTGCAGGTTATGTTTAAATACAGATGGATTAATAGAGCTATACAGAGATATATAGAGATATAGGCAAATAGATAGGTAGAAGTAGGCAGGCTAAAATATCAACAGTGATATCTTTTGGTAGTAATAATATAATTTCTTTTTCTTCTCTCATTTTATTTTGTATGTGTGGTTTTAAACACTTTTACCAGAAGCATATTTAATTTTTAATTAAAAAAAGGCAATTCTTAAGAAAAAAAAAGATTTTATTTAAGTCAACCTAGACAATATACCAAAATACACACATGGTAAATTTTTAAATTAACTATTGCAAAAATACACTCCACAGGAGTCTATATTTAAAATAGTTTTATCAATTCAATTGCTCAGAAAGACATGGACTTTGAACACTCATTGGTGTTTGGATATGCAAATAAAAAAGAAACAGGAAATGAATTCTAATTGGGTAGAATTCTACCATAGAATGATAGAGATAAAAAAGCTACAAGTTTGTTTAAGAAATAGTAAATAAAATTTAGAAACTGAAGTCAATTATTGAGAGTTTTAAGTGCCTGACCACTGACGGAAATTTTTTCCATTTATGATATGGCTTCTATCTTCCTCACCAAATTCAGTTTATTGAATTTTCCTCATTAGCTCACTAATTTCAGATATACTTATCTCCTTTCTGCCCTTTACTTAGTCTTGCCCTCATCACAAGGTTTTGTTCACCCGCTGGCCTCTGTATTTGAAATGTGTCTCTTCCTGGTCTTCACATGTTTGGCTCCTTTCATACACACAGATCTCAGTTTGCGGCTCACCTCCATAAAGAAACCTCACCTGAGTATCCACACAATTAGTCATATACTCTATGTCACTTTATTTGGATTCACCACAAAGCACTCATTATTAACTATTTCTTTCTTTTTAGGAAATAAGCTTTCAGGCAGAAACTTTGGCGTCTTGATTACGTCTAAACTCTCAGGATCTAATACGATGTCCCTTATCTCCATGTGGATGAAAATAATGATCTGTTTCTTGATAGAGGGAATTGAGAGATGATATGGCATGGAAGAAAGCAGATAGTTTTCGCTAAATAAAAGAACTCAAAAAGATAAAATTATGTAAATCTATCCTGAGTTTAGCTCATAGACCACAAGAAGTCAATGCATCATATTCACATTTTCATTGATATACCATTTTCTGAACTCTCTTAAGTATATTGTGGATATTACTAGTTTGAAAGTTAATTATTTCTTTGTTCACTTAAATCATAAGTTATTGGAATCCATACATCGTAAAGTGTCCATTTTCCCCACTCCACCCATATACACATCACATACACACACATGTAACTTCAACAATAAGATGCACTGCTCCTAAACATTCAGGGAAAAAAGGAACATGAGGATATAAAGTGATATACAAAAGAATAAAATAATTTAAAAAGGATGAAGTTCAATCATGTATGACTAACACATATCTTAATTCTTAAAAAATAAATAAATAAAAAGGTGTATTTAAGGATCAGCTTGCCTAAAATATTTACATGGAAAAGGTCCAGATTAAATATATTTTCAGAGTATATTCACAAAATAATCACAATACTTAATGGATTTAAAATTCTACCTGTAAATCTTAAAAAGAGTTCACAGTCGCAGTTAGAATAATCAATGCCAGCTAATGTCAAAAGTATTTTTTATTTTCTGAGTATAATACATGAGTTTGGGTTTATGCTAGATATTTTTGATGTTCGACCTATAAACTACCAAAACTATGCTCTTTGTACGCCATATTTATTCACTGTCTGACAAAGGCAAAAGTCAGACCTCTAAAGAGTTGTACTCTTACAGAAGAATTTCTATCAAGCATTAATTTGGTTCTACTGCAATGTCCTAGTTTTCTAGACCTTCATTAGTATTCTTTTCATTCTAAGGAGGCTTTTTCTGATAAACTATTTTACCTATACCTAAAAATTAATGCATCTCTGGAGTTACATATTCATTATTTTAACATATGCTAGGATCATACTTCTTTTATATACATTTGAACCTTTAGATTTAAATGCTCTATTAATAGTCCATCTACACTTATTGAGGCACTATTCACAATTACTAAGACATGGAACCAACCCAAATGCCCACAAACAGATGAATGGATTGAAAAAGTGTGGCACATATACGCTATGGAATACTACTTAGCCATAAAAAAAAAACAAGTCCCTGGCGTTGGATAGAAAGTGACATTTGATAAAAATGGAAGCTATACTGAAGAATGAAGCAAGCCAGACTGTGAAAGAGGGGCTTTGTATGTCTTCAATTAAGATATATCAACTGTCCGCATTCTATGGTAGAAACTGAACGATTAACAGTTATAGAAGCATGGAAAATGGTTGTGGATACTGGAAACAGTGTGAGAAGAGGGTGGTAGAAGGGGAACAGTGTGTGGAAAGGAATTAAGGAGAAAATTAGAGTGGCAAGGCATTTATGGAACACAAAAATGGATGAATATCTGTTGACGATAATGTATGTTAGGTATCTTCAACTGGACTGGAGTGAAGTGTATTCATGTTGGGTAAATTTACTTTACTAGCTGTAGTGATGTATAGTGATTGAATGCATAAAATAAATTAAAATATTTTTTTAAAAAGTTCATCTCCCCTCAAAAAAGTCTCCCAGATGACCTTTATAACCTTTCATGATTATCTATTCTAGTTTTTCTGATACTATATTTGTATACATTTATATACAAAGGGTCTTCAAAAAGTTCATTAAAATGTGTATTATGAAAAACTATGCATAAATTGCAAATATGTTAGCATCCAAATAAATTCTCATTTTAATTTGCTTTTTTCACTGACTCTTTGAGATCCCCTTCTATTGCATATAGAAACAAAATAGTGAAGAAATGGTTAAATTTCTCAAAGTTAAATAAGAATTCAATTTAAAATGTTCATGTTTTATAAATTTGCCTATTCTATGTACCTCGTTCATCCACACATAAAGTATGACAGATATTACCAAGACAAGACTAGAGGAGAGGGACAGGGAGGAGTCATTGTTTATTGGATACACCATTTTTCTTTGGGATCATGAAACATTCTAGAAATAATGGTAATAGTTGCATAAGATCATGAATGTACTCAAGTCTATTGCATTGTATACTTAGAAAATGTTAAAATGGTTAACTTTATGCTAGGCATATTTTGCCACAATAAAAGAGAGTTAAAAAAAATTAAACAACTTTGTTTTAATTTGCCAGAAAGTACATGTGCTCACCTGGGAGAGACAGAGAGAAACAGAGAGAGAAGGAAAGCACAAAAAAGAGAAAGCATCTCCCATGGGGTGTGATTGTGCCACAATCCCATCTCCATCTTCCTCTCCTTTCTGGATTTTGGGCACTTATGTACGTACACCTAGCATGTCTTCAAGTCTCCAGATCTGGGAATCAAACAGTATGGTCAGCCACGTGGGATCCAGCTACCTTAACTACAGGACATGGGCTGACCCTAAATATGAGCGATTTACGCTGAGCACATCCTAGAAGAGGAGATGAGCAAAGCTGAAAAAAGAAGAGATCTTAGTGTCATCTAGCTCCTGTTCTTATTTGCCAAATAAAAACAAAAGATCCAAGCTGGTTTTCTGTAATTCAAAGTGAACAGCAAAATTGAGTATGATTCAATTACAACCCAACCCACTTTTTCTTCAATAGACCTCAATTATCAACCAACTGGATATCCCAGAAATACCACAAACCAAACAGTAAACTCTGAATGAGTCATCATTTCTCCGAAACAGCTTTTCCTTCTACATTCCCTGACTTAAATAAAGGCACCATTCTCTCTTAAAGCACGTACTTCCTCAAAGAGTCAATCTTCTGTGAGTGTCAGCCCTTGAACTGTTCCCCAGTCTCCAGACTTTTGTCACTTCCTTTTGTCACCTGACTCTGCTTAAAATAACAAGACTCCCGTTATTCCTTCCTTTCTGTCACTTTCGGCCCAAAAAAACATCTGACATTACATGAAAGTATATGTACTTTCCAATTCCATTCAGAAGTATCCTTTTGCTTTTTCTATGAAAACCTTACCCATTCTCTAAACCTAGCTTTAACATTCCAATATAATATTTCGTCTAACATTTTCATGCAAAAATTACTTATTGAATGCCAAAGATGGTAAACTCCATTGAGTTCTAGGAAATTCTAGGGTAAGCCAGAAGGGAGACTACTAAACTTACTCTCCTATACTTTACAGTCATGTGAAACAGACTAATATGAAGCAAATAATCATAAACCACATGAGTGCTATTTCCTTCCATATTAATAACCTGATACTGTGAAACACTGTTTTTTTGTTTTGTTTCATTTTGTTTCATTTCGTTTTTTGAGAGGATTTTGCTATAGGTTGTGTGCACTTGCCAGAGAGATAGAAAGCAAAAAAATCACCCCGTAGGGGGAATGACCACGCCGCAATCCCTTCTCTCCCATTTTCCTCTCGGGATCTTGGGCATGCATGCACACGCACCCAGTGTGAGTTTAAGCTATTGGGTCCAGAACTTGAACTGCAGTCAACTACATGGGAGTCCAGTGACATAGCCATTACTCCAACTCCTGGTCCCCTGAAACACTGTTTTAAGGCAAAATCAATTATGTGAATGAACCTAAGTATCTGGATCTTATCAGGAAAGAAGAAACTGGTGTGCATCTAAAGAGCTTTAGAAAATCTACAAATTCATCATTACCAAGATATGCCAAAGGGCCATGACCACTGTCTCATGAATGAGTAGCAAGGAACCTGAGAGCGGAGTAATTCCACATGGAGCTGTGTCTTCTGGATTCATCACTGGGGAGGTGACCAAATGGATCTTATGAAATCGAAGACATGCAAGAAAAAAACTATTATGTAGATTTCTTTTATAAAACAGAAAAATCTGCATCGTCAAGTTATAATAGTCATAATTTAAAAATTACAGCTTTGCAGGACCAGCAGTTGGTATAATGTCACTGGACTCCCATGTAGTCGATTGCGGTTCAAGTCTCGGACCCAGTGGCTTAAACTCATGCCAGGCGCATGAGTGTGCATGCCCAAGATCCTGAGAAGAGCATGGAGGAGAAGGGATTGCGGTGTGGCTATCCCCCTTGGGGAATGATTTCTCACTTTCTGTGTCTCTGTCTCTCTCTATCTTTCTGGCAAGCGCACATGCCCTATAGCAAAAACATCTTCAAAAATATTTTTAAGTTATAGTTTTACTCGGCCCTCCCTAAATCTGGTGCAGAATACACACCTATAATCCTGGCTACTCAGGAGGGAGGCTGAGGCAGGAAGATAGTGACACAGTGATTCATTGTCTTTAAAAATAAACAATAAAATAAAATATAACATAAAATAAAAAAGATAAAAATTGTAGTTTGCTTTCTCAAGCATTTCATTGTAAATTTGCACAGAGAGAAATGTCGCTGTATTTTATATTTGATGTGAATTAGTAAAAATGTTGCTCACGTTTTTCAGGATCAAGAGCAACATTTTTACAAATTCACATACATAAGATCCATTTGGTCACCTTCCCAGAAACACAAGGGCTCCCGAGCAGAGGCAGT
Source organism: Tupaia belangeri chinensis (assembly GCF_000334495.1). NCBI lineage: Eukaryota > Metazoa > Chordata > Mammalia > Scandentia > Tupaiidae > Tupaia > Tupaia belangeri. The sequence continues at coordinate 1,272,778 of NW_006160192.1, read as the reverse complement.
CTAATTTCAGTCTCCGTAATGGAGTATATCTCCATCAGCAAATTTCTACTCCAGAGCTAGATTGGAGGCCCAAAACTCTGTAAATAAAAAACAGCTAGGTCCACTTAAAAGACTCTGAGATACCTTGCCATGAGAGGTTTATAAATCTTGCCTGAATTTCCCCCCAAATAACCTTTAAGCCACTTATGGATTAGAAGATGAATAGAATAATATCCTGAGTTTTTGTCTCTGTAGATCTCATGCATTTTTCAGCGCATACAAATATAATTCCTAAATTTCTGAAAGCATAATTAACATACAAATGCAAGTAAGAAAACTTAGGACGCCTTTTCTTACCAAAATGAGAAACCAAAAGCAATAGCACAGATAAAGTGGGTCGATTAGGTAATTAAGAAAACAGCAGGTGGCATGTTGGTTAAGACACCGGACTCCCACATGGTCAACTATGATTGGAGTCCCGGACCAAGTGACTTGCTTTCTTATTCTCTCTTTATCTCTATGTCGCTATCTGATCAAACTAAAATATAACAATAATAATAATAATAAATAAAATTAAATAATTCTTAAAGGAAGAAAGGGCACTAGAGAACTGGATGGGGCTAAAGACCTTTATCCATTCTGTTTTACAGAGATATAGCCTAACCCCCATGAATAGAACAGATTGGTAGGTATATGGGGACAACAACACAGGCGAAATTAGTGAGCTTGTGAGAAAAGATAAGCTTATTTGCTGGCAAGGGACTAAAATTTAGACTTAGGGGTATAGCTAGAAGGGGAATGGGAAAAATGTTCCCACAGGTAGTCTACTTCATTATTGGATTTAAACATCCACACATTTCCATAGACAATGCTCCAAACAGCTACCTTAACAATGTCTAATAAAAGTGATATCTCTTGCCAAAAGCCCCTCTTGGGCAATATTTTACATCCATTACAGTCTGGTTTTCCCTGTGTTTTTCCTCTAGCTGCATTTAATTTCCTTGAATAAACTCATTGTGGTCACTGGAAAAACAATCCCATGACATTAACAAATGAAAATAGTATAAAAGGACATATGTCTTGTTAGCTGTGTTCCCTCAAAAGACTTCGGGGCCTAAGATAGAACCCAGAGTATTATTGTGATTAAATGAAAACCACTCAGAGGAAAGAAACAATTTTAAAATGTCACTCAAGCCATCCCCGTTGGTTTCAGTTGCCCAGAAATTCGGGTGTATGAAGCTGCAGCATATGGCTTGCATCCCATAGTGCTTATGGCATAAGAATCGGTGGAGATGTTAGCTAGTAAATAAAACACAACATCCCAATTATGCTAGTTATATCAGAAAATCTTGCAAAATAAAAAATTAGTACATCCACAGTACAGCATTTAGTAATTCAAATATACTGTCCAAATTACACCACATCAGGTTGGTCATCTTCATAATAAGTAAACCACATACATTGTAAGACTTTTGTCATAAATTTTTGGCTGAATAATATCAAAAATTGAAACAAAGTTTCTGTTGAATTTTTGCAGACTCCTCAAAAACAAACCATAAAAATAAAAATCGGAAATGAAAATGATAAGTTTAACCAACTGCATAAGACATGAACTCCTTACGTAAGGATTATGAAACATTTCAGAACGTTTAAAATATATTTTTAATATAAATGCACATGTGTAGCTATTTCATTTCTGCTGAGTTGTTTTTTTCAAAATTGAAATACATTTCTATGGAAAAATGTTGAACCCTTGAAAATAACTAAATGTTTAATGAACCACTAGAAATTATCAAAAAAAATATGAGTTACTAAATCTCGATTATCTTATAGGACCTGTCTTAGGTAATAGTCTGTCTAACCCTAACAACCCTACGAAACATTATTTTGTATTTGTATTGGGCATTTTTGTTTTGGGTATTATTTTTATATTTTACAACAGATAAAATTTACCGAGATATTTGACAGAGGAATACAGTTAAACAGGGCAGATGGGTTAAAGAATGGCATACTACAATCGAGTGAAAAAATATACAGACATCGACAGTTTCCTAAATTAATGGCATGGATCATAATGCAGTGCTCTGTTCTTTGGTAAAAATGACCACGATGGTGCTATCCTTGACTTGCTTACCACACACTGCATGCATGCTTTGAAAATCCATGTTATACCCAACAAGATGTATGCTTAAATGTAAATGAGAAATTATAAAATTAAATAGGAAAAAAAAAACAAAAACCAAAATTAAGCCTGAGAAAAACACAACAGATTTCCTTAGAATGGACAACAGACAATATGCTGGCTCAGGTCCACATGACCAGGGCCTACCGAGCTCACACAGGGTGCAGCTGTGTAGACCGTTGGGTTTCTCCTTCTTCTACTAGGTTTTTTCCTCTCTGATGGAGTCTTTTTTAAAGTCCTCTGTTTACTTCTCCCAGCTTCTGCATCTTCCAGGGTGTATTAATAAATGAAATTGGCTAATAAAAAGTAATCAACCCACCACAAGCAGAGCAGGTTTACATGTAGAAAATCGTTATTTCATCAGAAAGCATGTCTTGATCAGGAAACTAGATTAACTAGAAACCTTCCCTTGAATCACTTCCAGGCCAAATTTTAAAAGAAACACTTTTTGTCTGTTCCTTCGAGCCACTGCTGTGCTCATTATTAAGGCTACGCTGAAACATCTCTTAAAAGAAGATTAGAAAAATAATTTAATTTTAATATGCACTTGAAATCACAGAAACCCTGAACTCTGCAGAAGGCACAATTAATATTACTTCACTAGAATCATTCATAAGCGATACAGTTGTAATATACTCCATAAATGTTAAATTACTAACTTAATAATAGGCTTATCAGATCTGAGTTTACTGTTTTGTTATGTATAAGCTGCTATTTTACTGCGTTTCCAAAGATGATCTTCACATAAATGCTAATAACAAGTGCCTTTAGTTACAAGCAGTACATAATAAATATACTCATTACACTGCATGAGTACCTGGCATTACCCTCTGTTAAGCTATCATTAGTGAATAGTCCCCTGTCACCAGAGTACATTTCTGCTGTTCACCATAGTGGCAGTTTCAAACTGTGCATTCTCAGTAGGTGTCATGAAACAAGAAGCTTCTCAGCTTCGTGGCAGGGTAATGTTTACTGCATCATGACAGAGAATGAAAGAAGGTCAGTTGGTCCAGACCTGCCCTTGCAGCTTGTCAGCTGTTATATTTTAATATAGGGTGCTCTGGACCAGGCACTGAGTGTCACATGGGCTTGGGGGACATAACTAACGAAAAAAAATCGATGGCCAGTTGTTTTTGAAATGTCAGGGAGAACTAAGGAAATATCTGAAATGTCAAAATGTACTTGAAATAGGATATCGTGATCCAGAGGCGCGGAAGTAATTTAGGGTTTCGTACACAAAGGCCCCAGAGCAGAGCAGCCAAAGTCCTTCAGCAATCCACAAGTCTGTAGTCTAACTACCACTTGCAGTTTGGTTCCTAAAAGTTCTCCAGAAAATAAAAAGACCTCAAGACGCCAAGCCATGGCGATTATGTAGAATGACTGGCAATCTGGAATGTGATATGCTAAGGTAGTTACAAATCCTCCAACTCTTCTAGCCAGGTCTTTTGTACACGAAGAAAGAGAGGGCATCTCAAGTGAGCTTAATTGGAAAGCAGTTCTATGCAGGCTTCCTGAGAAGCGGGAAAGGGATGCCGCCATAGATCAAGGACTGCAGGTTCTGGCCTCTTGGAGGCCGCAGTGTTTCTGTGGCTCTGCGTTTCTCAGCAAATTCCCTCCATTTTCCTCTCTCTATTCGAGAGCTTCTCTGGATGTCCAGCTTGCACGAGTGTCAGCGTTTCAGCATTGCTATTCCAGTTCCCAATGTGCAGTTCCTCTGGGGGAAGTGCTAATCAGCAGCTGGCTTCAGTATCTGAGTATACTTGTTTCCATGACAGATAATCTTTGAGTTTAGCCTAGTTTCCAAATGACTCTCTCTTGAATCAGCTGAAGCTGAGTGAGTGGAATGCTACAGTTATCCTGAGAATAGCCCTGAGAATCAGCCCCCAGCAGAGCAGGAAGAGTGTGCTTTCTTCAAGCTCCTATAACTGCAACATTCCAGGTCAGCGTTCCAGGCTTCCAAATCAGTGTCTACCATTACATGGCAGTCTGGGACTCACTCCCATGACACTCTGAGTTAGCACACGTCCCTGTTCAAAATTTTCCGGTGATCAACTCTTGTAGAATTCCTTTACCACTTTTATTCTTGGAAACTGGGTGTGCTAAAAGTCAAACCCAGATAGGTAAGTATTTCCATCTCCCACCTGCACCAGAGCACTGACTATTTAGCTGCAACATACTAACAACCTCAATCAGCCCTTGATGGTGGACTCAGTGTGGACGTGCAGCCCAGTCACCAGTAAAGTACTGGTCCCCCCCCGGGACTCCAACAGGGGCTTACGATGGCACAGGAAATCCTTGTCATTTCAGGAACTGTATTACAATGTCAAGTATTATTCCCTTATCCTTATTTTTAAAAATGAAACTATTGAGTTTGTCTTGAAACAGGGCCCATTTGTGATGTCACCTTCTATTGGCAAGCTGAATTTTTGTACCCAGATTTCAACAGTCTCAGCTTGCCAAAAAACAGCAAAATGGCTTCACATCATCAGACTATGTAATTATTTTCTTTTTCATGTATTTTTCTTCCCACCAGGCACTCTCAAACAGGAGTATATCTATGTTCTCAAGATTCGTAGAGCTGGAAGGATTAATTAAGAAACAATAATAAATATTACTGACCTCATTTTTTTTTTTTTTACTAAATTTAGAGGTTCTTCTCCCTCAGTAAATGTGTGTTCTGGATTTTACAAGTTTGGGTTAACTGCTTTTCTATCACATTCCATGAACTGACACATCCTCCCTGTATGAAGGATTCTGAAAAGGATTCTTCCTCCCAGCCCTGATGCCTCGAATAGTCTCTCCATGTTTTTAGATCCCACTGCTTGCAACAGCACTCCTAGCTCAAATGTCTTTTCTAGCACAGAAACTACCTTTTGATTACATCCTCTAAATCTGGATGAAGTGAAATGTGTTCTGTGTATGAATGCAGAGAGTGAGGATAATTCCAGGTACAGTAGTGTCAGACATGCTGCAAACCGAACTGAAAGAGCAGAAATTCATTGGGAATGGAGGGTTTTCCACGCTCCCTGCACATGGTGGCCCATGGTGTCTGTCACATGAGACTTGCTCTGTGCTCCCCTTCCTCCTGACCTGCATACTTGGGATTTTGTTTTATTTTCTTTTCTACATATTTGATATCACGGCCCTGTCCCGTGTGGCCTCATAGATCAAGTTCTTACTGTCACTCTAGATTCTGTGTCTTCTAATTAATATTGCTGAAGATACAATGTGATTCTGAGACACGATTATTAAAACAACAGATTTACATGTTCGGGACAGGCCAGGAATGGGCTCCTCTTACTTACACTAGTTCTCCACTAAGAAGTCAATATTCTGTGATACAACTTCCTTTTTCTTTTATTTTTCTTTCCTTTCTTCTTTCTCACTCTCTTTCCTTTCTTTCTTTCTTCTTTCTTTCTTTTGTTCCTTCTTTCCTTTCCTCTCCTTTCCTTCCTTTTCCTTTCCTTTCATTTTCTTACTTTCCTTTCCTTTCTTGGATTTTAAAGAACTCAGAAACTTTAAGAATGATTATATATTGATCCAGAAAATGTCTCTGAAAGTTATCATCAAAGAGCAGAAGGAGATGAAGGAAACTATTAATAAATTCCCTAATGGCTCTGATTTACATACTTTGCTTATTCGTTTCTGAAATATTTCACTTGAACAAAGAATTCTCTCATAAAAGTGAAGAGTATGAGAAACTCAATCTAGTCTTAACCTGTCCTGATATAAAAGTGTCTTTTCACTAGACAATGGTGTTAGGTAAACTTTGCAGAACATGGCTATGTATGTATTCTCTTACAAATCATTATTGGCTATTATCCATAAATTTAATTTATTCATATATATATTGTATGTTTAGCTCATATTATCTGGTTAATAAAGTATGTATATTCTCATTTTATAGAAAATATTTTCATTTATTTATCCTCAAACTAAGATTTTCTAATATATATGGGGAGTTGACAAATTAGAGTTCCAAATTTTGGTCATTTATACCAAATTTACTTAGAACAAATTATATTTTCTTATTTCATAGTTTTTGGTTTCCTCCTTTTCCAGCACTATAATCCAACTCTAGATTCCCCTGCAATAGCTGTGCAGCCCTTTTTCCCAATTTGGTTCCTAATATTGTAGATGATTTTGATAGGTTGGTCCTTGAACTGAGTACTTTATTACCTTTACAAAATGTGTTTTTCCATCTTCTGGCCATTCTTTTTAAAAATGACTTAGGAGTCAGCCCTTGGCATAGTCATTACAGCAGCTGGATCCCTCATAGCTGTCTGCACCATTCCAGTTGAACCAAGTAGCTTGAAAAACATGCCAGGTGCATGGGCATGCATGCCCAAAATTCCAAAAGGAGAATGGATGAGAGAAGAGATTGTGATATGACCATCTTCTGTGGGGATTGCTTTCTGTTTTTCCTTTCTATTTCTCTCTCTGAGCACATGTGCCTCCTGACAATTTTTTTTTTTAAAAAAAGTACTTAACAAAGACTTTCCTTCTATTCCAAAGTGTTGGTAGAGTGCATTTAATGAAGCAGGTTTGTAACAGGTACATAATAAATTCGATTGTGATAATATTTTAAGCTAAATACAACAATAATACAGAGAAATTTAAAATGAACTAAAATCAGAGGGCACTGTTAAAGCTTGTATTAAAAATGATAATTCTGAGTTGGGCCACTGAATCCATGCAGGACATCAAGAGAAAGGGAAAGTAGAGAAAGTAGGATTTTCTAACACAGGTGACAATATCTGTATAAATGTAGGGTAGGAAAAAGGCCTGATATAGTTAGAGAATTCTAAATAGCCCAGTTTGTGAAAAATGGAAGAAAAGATGACAAGGTTTAAAGATGGACATGAGGACAGGAAGTACTAAGAAAGAAGATAAAGTAGCCACCCATAAGGTTTTAAAACTAGGCCATAAAGAAAATAAAAACAACTATCAATTTCTTTGTTACTGTTTTTTGAAACTGATCAACTAGGAGAAAGGAAGGACACCATCTAGAAATAACAGAGATGTTAAGTTATAGGACATTTATTTTATTTATTTATTTTTAGAGGTTTTTGCTATAGGGTACATGTGCTCACCAGAGAGACAGAGAGACAGAAAGTGAGAAATCACCTCCCAGGGGGGATGGCCACGCTGCAATCCCTCCTCCTCCATTCTCCTCTCAGGATCTTGGGCACACACGCACACGTGCCTGGTGTGAGTTTTAAGCCACTGGGTTCACTACTCGAACAGCGGTTGACTACATGGGAATACAGCGACATAGCCATTATGCCAACTGCTGGTCCAGTAGTTATAGAAGCATTTAAATGCACATGAATTTTACTCTGGCAATCCATCTTTTAAAATTCAAGAATAAAATCCAATGGCAATAATTGCCCTCTCACTGAGAAAGGTTCGGGTGAAGATGTCATGATAACGTAGTGACATTGTATATACTTTAATTTTCCTGGAAATGCCACTCTTTTATTTAGAAGACATCATATATGTTTGTTTTGTTTGTTTTGGGTTTTTTTCATGCCCGACACACCTATTCCTTTGGAGAATTTTCCCTCCTTATTTTTCGCAGATCCCAGTAGTGATCCTTCCCCCAATCTCAGATGTTGGGTCTCTCCAATGATGACCTACTTAGAGGGATGTCTTTTTGGCCTTGGTAACATTTGTTTGGTGTATATGGAAAATAAGTATAGGAATTTGACAATTTTCTTCTACTCCTCATTTTGCAGGTTGTACGATACGTGACTTTAAGCTCCCTGTGACTCAAATCCCCATTATGGGTAAAAGATAGATAATAATAATATATCTCTCTTCAAATTGTTATGAGAACTGAACAGTTAATGTTTCTAACAATTATAAGAGTCTTTGGAATATAGCATGTGTTACATAAATATTTTTAAATGAATACATTTGTTTAAAATCACATACAATTATTCAGCACCCATCTCAGGATTGACATGTGGACATATATCGTTGTCATTGCTGGATAAATATAAATAGATTAGACATGTAACTCTGGGGACCAGCAAATGGTATAATGCTTACATCACTGGACTCCCACATAGTCAGTCATGATTCGAATCCCAGACCCAGTGGCTTGAAATTCACTCCAGGTGCATGTGCATGCATGCCCAGTGTCCTGAGAAGACAATGGAGAAGGAATTGTGGTGTGACCATCCCCCCAGGGTGTGATTTCTCACTTTCTGTCTCTCTGTCTCTCTCTGTATCTCTGGCAAACACACATGCCCTATAGCAAAAATCTGTTTAAAAAAAAAAAACTGAGGAATTAGAAACATCTTTGTTATCACATAAAGAAACTGAATACTGAAGACAGCAAGACTGTTGGACAATACCAAGCTATGGAGACAAAATCCTAAAATCATTGTGTAAATTTTTGTGTTCAATTGCACCTAAAAATAAGAATTCCTAGTTAAAGAAGTCAATGAATTCCTTTTTGCATTGTTTTCTCTTGCTAATGTTTTTTGATATGGGTTTCTGTCAACTCATTAGCAAAAAATTTCTGACCAATAAAGTTTTAAAGATTTTAATGTCTTTAAAGAATCATTAACAAATCTACCCATGTTCTTTATGAGGTCAATTTTTCTTGTGCTTGTCAAAAGAAGAAACATCTGACTTACAATAACTACTTGAGTAAGTCTGCCTTCCTACCTACTAATACCCCTTCAGTATTTCATTTGGCTGAACACCAAGCCATTTTAGTTTTTTACAGAGTTACATTTTATTTCCTCTTAAATATTTATTGAGCAAGAATCAATTTCATTCTGTTAATTAGTTTGCTACTGTGTCTTTTTGTCACCATAACTCAATTCACAATATGTTATATTAAAGAGGTGTTAATTGTTGGATGCTGTTAGAAGTTTCACCACAGCTAATATATCAGGAAATGAGTGATTTGATTAGGCTACATAAAAGTTAGCTAAAATAACTTAAAATTATAGTCAGTAATAGTAAAACAAGTTTATATAGTTCTAGGGAAAATTATCTTAAGTGAGAACACT
>NW_006160192.1:1259834-1262398 GCF_000334495.1 Tupaia belangeri chinensis | reverse complement strand
TCTAGGGAAAATTATCTTAAGTGAGAACACTTCCAATCAAGTTAAAGAGAAACAAAAGTTAAAAAAAAAAAATCTATGTTTTATGGGTACAGTCACTTACAACAAGAATTATTTTTTATTTAAAAGGTAAAGAATTGGAAGCCAAAAATATATGAATTCAAATCCTGACTCATAACTTACCAGATGGTTTTGGAAATTTATTAACCTTTTTTTTTTTTTTTTTTTTTAGGATTTTGTCATAGGGCACGGACACTCACCAGAGAGAGACAGTGAAAGGGAAAGTGAGAAATCACCCCCCAGGGAGTATGACCACACCACAATCCCTTCTTCTCCATTCCCTTCTGGGATTTTGGGCATGCACACACATGCACCCAGTGTGATTCTGAAGCTGCTAAGTCTGGGACTCAAACCATGGTCTACTACATGGGAGTCCAGTGCCTCAACAAGTATACCACCTGCTGACCCCTATTTAACCTTTTTAATCTATAGTTTTCTCATGCTTAAAAATAGTGACTATAAAGTCCATTGTTCAAATTTCTGGTGAGAGCTGCATAATATGTGAAATCACATAGTATAATGCCAGGCACAAAATAGTTGTCATAAAATCAGTTACAAATAAATGCATGAACAAGCTCTTAAAAATTATCAACATTATTTCATCCGTTAATTATCAACCAGATATAATAATGGTATGGATATTTTTAAGCACAAATGTGTTTAATGCAGGGAATTCAGTTCAAAATTGTGTAAAGAATGAGAGAAAAACAGTATCGGGAGAATGTTTCAGATGGTAAAGAATTTCAGCAAACTGCCACTGATATCTCAGTATCCTGCACTAAAAGCATGACCAAGAATCCTTTTGATAAGGAGATTATGAGAACAAATTTCAAACTTAACAGTCTTTCCAGCAGGAAAACTGCCAGATTGAACTAAAGACAAAAAAAAAAAAGAAGAAGGAAGGTTTTCAGATTTCTTGGACTTTGCTGGATGAGACTCTACTACGATCAGCTTCAAAGTACCAGGCCCTTTGCTTCAAGGCAAGGGGAAGATGACCCAAAGGCAAGTCAGAGATCTTCAGGGCTGCCTCCTTAATTTCAAAACAGGAGACCATGGCATGCTTCAACAGACCATATGACCTCTACTCAAATGTGGGAACAGGAATACCCAAAGCCTTGGGGTTACGATCCCTGCCAGGAAATGTTGGGGGGAAATATCTCTATATTCCCAGTGGACTTGGGAAGCAGAACATGAAACCAAAGAAAATTATTCCTGAACTTTCAGGCCTAATGCTTTCTGTGCCTTTATATTTTGAACTTACCTGGAATTTTTTATTTCTCTCTTTTGGAAAATTACAGTCCTTCCAATGCTTATTCCATCATTATATTTTGGAAACACATGACATTTACATGTTTAAAGGTTTATGGGTGGAGGAGAATTTGACTTGTGATGAATTATGATATCATTCTTACCTATATCTGATTTAAATTAGGTTTGGGACTTAAATGTTAAAGTTGATGCTGAAAAAAATTAATACTTGCTTCATTTTTTTAATTAGAGTTATTTAAATGGAGTTTATTTCGCATAAGAGAAAGGCTTAAGCTTGTAGTACCCAGGGACAAAAATACTGTAGTTCGTGTCCCCCCAGAATTAATACGTTAAAATTGTAACAGCCTGTGTGATGGTATTAGGACATGGAACCTTTGTGAGGTAAGTAAACCATAAGGGTAGAGGCTTTATGAGGGGACCTCAAAGTGCTCCCTTGATTATTTTCCATGTGAAGAGAAAGCAAGATGATCATCTATAAACCAAAAAGCAGGTCTTTCCTAGACACTAAATCTGCCTTCATGACAATCCACCTTGGACTTCCCAACCTCTAAAACTGTGATAAAATAATCCTGATGTTTACAAGCCATCCAAGCTATGGTATTCTATTATATTGGCCTGAATGGACAAAGACCAGCACCAAAGCAAGATTGCCACTGCTAGTCCATTTGGCCACTTTCTGTTAGTATAAAAATGATTCTGTTTTCTCAAGACACTACATCAGTTGTAAAATAACTATAATATGGAGATTTTATTAAAATAACAACTTCAATAATAACAAGATTTTATCAAAAAAAACAATTACATTTGTTTAAAAATCACAATAAAATGTATATCCATGATATATATGATAGTGATGAATATTCTCTTAGATGCAATGCCCTTATAGATATAGAAATGTACTCAATTATAATCCCTTAACTTACTTCCTTCTTAATGAGACTCAAAATAAAGCTTTTTTCTCTGAACATGAAAACCACATACTAATGTTAAACATCAAGATGTTGTATTCCTTGGGACCAGCAGTTAACGTAATGGTAATGTCGCTGGACTCCCATGTAGTTTGACAGCAGTTCGAGTCCCGGACCCGGTGGCTTAAAGTCATGCTAGGCACATGTGCATGCATGCCCAAGATCCTGAGAGGAGACAGGAGGAGAAGGGACTGTGGTGTGGCCATCCCCCTTGGGGGTGATTTCTCTCTTTCTGTCTCTCTGTCTCTCTCTGTCTTTCTGGCGAGCACA
>NW_006160192.1:1259172-1259803 GCF_000334495.1 Tupaia belangeri chinensis | reverse complement strand
AAAAAAAAAAAAAAAAAAAAAAAAAAAGATGTTATATTTACTGCTTCATCCTAATTCTAATGATATATGAATTTTAGAATGACTTTGCTTAAGATCTTAATTCCAAATTCCACAATTTGCTTATGTAAATTAAAAGGGCTGAAGATTTATTCTCCTATTAATTTATAAATTTTTATATTGAAACCTGTATTCTAACATACTGCTTTTTTCAGTAGACCTTTTTTTTGAAAGATTTTTCTTCACATTGGATATTTATGTGATACATTCTCTGAATCCTTGTATATTTACAAATATATGTCTTTAACTTTCATGGTTGAATTTTCTTGGCTATTATTTGACTATTGTTTGCTCTCAAAAATACATAAGCAATAAGATAAAAGCTCCAAGATCTTTCTTCTCTCATTTAGGCTGCATTATTTTATTCCAGAAACTCATATGATCTCTACTTTTTTTTGTATTATCATATATAAGATTAGTCTATACTATTTTGGGAGTCAATTTTGTATTGCTTTTCTAACAGTCTTTTCTAAATTAGTGTATATTTTCAGTCTACTTTCTCTGGTCTATTGGTTAAGTTTCAATTTCACTATATTTTAAGTATTGCCTCACACCCAACTCTCTCTCTCTCTCT
>NW_006160192.1:1182369-1259160 GCF_000334495.1 Tupaia belangeri chinensis | reverse complement strand
ATTTCCAATCTAATTTTTCTAGATTTTATAATTCTCTCAACTTTTTCTTCAGTATTTCCATCACTGCATTTTTGTTCCATGTTTTAAGATACTTTTTCTACCTTATTCCAACTCTTCTTTCAGGCCACAGGTTCAAATTTCAATAACAAATACTGTTTTCCATTTTACCTGTGGCATTTTACAATTTATAAATAAAATGTTTTATTACATAAATAATTTTAATCCTATGCTCAGTTTTCATCATGGGCAATTCTATTCATTCTGTTCATGTTCTTATTAGTTTCTGTCAGGAATGTTATTTCCTCAAATTCCACTTGTTTAGGGTTTTCTGATAATTCTCATTTATTCTTTATATATCTCTGTATCTATATCCCCATGTATCTTTTATCTTTACCTTTCTGCTAAGATCCCACAGGTTAGTAGTTAGGACTGAACCATTGTTGACCACGTAGGAGTCCAGAGCCTTAACCACTAAACCAGCTGCTGGTCCTTGCAAGTTAGTTTATAAATGATATATACTAATTTTAAAGTAAATATTGAAAACTTATTTTGAGACCAGTAGATGGCATAATGGTTACATTACTGGACTCCCATTAAGTCAACCGCAGTTTGGGTTGAGTCCCAGGTCAGCGGCTTAAACTCAGGCTGGGTGCAAGTACGTGCATGCCCAAAATACCGAGAGGAGAATGGAAGAGAAAAAATTGGAGAGTGACCAATTTCTTGCTTTCTGTCTCTCTCTCTGCCGTTCCAGTAAGTGTACCTGCCCCATCGCAAAAAATCTGTCTAAATATAAATATACATATATATATATATACACACACACACATATATAAATATATATATAACTGCTTATTTTGAAACTATTAACCTAAGGGTACTTTGTTAGGACATGGGCTAAATTGCGACAGTAATAGATTTATATTTATTGACATCTATGTTGGTTTTTGTTTGTATGTATCTTGCATTTAGAATTATTTACTACCATTGCTTTGAGGGTGATAAATTTCACATTTGGGAACATAAAACTTCTCTTTTTTGGCCCCGAATATTTTCTCAAAATGATTAGCAGGTGAAAAGCCACTCAGATTTATATCTTTGGATTAATTATTTGAGAGTTTCATTCTACATTGGAAATTATAAATAATTTAGAGACTTCATAAGGAATTTACTTTTGTGTCAATATTTCTGTGTCTGGGTTTCACTTTAACTACAACATTGTCATTGGGAACTTTTATATGAAAAAAAAGCTGAAGAAGAAGTGATTGGCAAATGATGCCTATAAATGTTTAAATATTTATTCAACTATTTATCCACAGTCTGCTTCCACATATTCAAAGGAGAATGCCCTACACGCTACAGAAAATGTCTGTGGCTTCCATATTGCAGTCCTGTGCAAACACTGTGTAGCACTAATGCCCAGAAGCTGAGATTATGAAAGCATTGTCATAGAAAAACTGATGCTATATTTATCACAGAGAGGATATAGATGTCAAGTGTAGTGCTTGGACCTAAAAAGATTTTTTAAATTCTGTTTTTCACTACTCTATTAGCATTAAAATGCTACAAGAAAAAAAATCTGACAGGTACATTATGGATTTATGCAAACTACTTACCACAAACTAAGCAAAAATAGCAGATACCTTTATACAAGGAGAAAATGTTCCTAAGCAGGTGCACTAGAATTCTTTCCTGCCTGTCACAAAGTACACCCTGTGAACTCTATCTTGAATTAATTTGGAATAATTTCCTCCAGATACAGAAGTCTTCATTTAGACTATCAACTTACAGTGGCCTTCCAAATGCCAAGCAAACATTCTTTATTATACCTCCTATCTGATTATATGAAAACAATGAACTGAAAAGAAATGCTTTTCACAATGTTTCAAGGATTGTTACTATTAAACATTTAGCAATGCTAAGTATTAATTTTTTTCCCTTTTAATCCTACTATGAAACGTTTAACCATGCTAAGTATTAATTTTTTTCCCTTTTAATCACTATCTGGCTACCCCACACTTTGTGTATTTAAAAAAACCTTAATATCTCCTTCTAATTTATGGCCTTTCCACTTCAGAATGCTCCCTGTCCTCATAATATGAAACAGAATAAGTTACAGCTTATCGATTTCCATTATAATCATAGCTATTGTGTAGCCTTCATCATTTCATCGTCATTTGCTCTTTTACTCTCTCCTAGGTAAAGAATGACAATATAATCTATTATGTTTTTAGTAAGTTCTGAGTAAAGGGCAACCTTGTGCTTTTTTGCTAGGTCTAGTCTATTTCTCAACTTGTTTAATCCACCTTTAAAAGTTAAAGTAAACTAACCAGACTGTTGAATTCTGTTTGCTTTTTTTATTCTGGTAGTGGAATGTAAAAAGATTGATCATAGCCAATTTGGAACTGGCTTGCCAACTATGTATATAAGTAAGAATATTTGAGATTATGCTACATGGATTTTCCCTCCCCAAAATATAAACCCCGAAAGGTAGTAGCATGAAAAAGAAATCTCAGTTATAGTGTAGTTAGGAAGAAAGCTGCCGTAATTCATGAGAACTGTACCTGAATTTCAAAATTTATTAATAAATTTCAGCTTACATTTTCAGATATGGACTGTAGCTGGAAACCCTTTTAACTCTTCTATCAAATACATTTGAGTTAATATAATCATGATTTTAAAAACACAACTCTTAAATTTAAAAAAAAGAAGAAATCTTAGAAGCTTATGACCCCAAGATTTAAAAGAATCTAGGTGGGGTCCAGCAGACAGCATAGCAGTTATTTTGTGGAATTCCCACATGGTCACATGCAGCTTGAATCCCAGACCTGGTGGCTTGACTATTATGCTGGGCATGTGTGCATACACGCCCAAGATCGCAGGAAGAGAACAGGGAATAGGGATTGAGGTGTGGCCATCCCCATGGGGAGTGTGTTCTCACACTGTAGCTGTCTCTCTCCAGCTAGCACACACACTGTGAGGCAAAAACCTCTTAAAATATTTATATATGTATGTATATATTTAATAGTGAGAAATGCTGAGTAAATTACACTAGATACATGGAAACCAAACTAGCCAAAAAGTACAGCTCTTGTTCCTTTACTTTTAATAGAAACTTGTGTTTTAGCTTCCTTTCATTTCTAAAGCAACTTTATTTTGTAATAATTACTAGTAAAGAATCTGAGTTACATAAATTAATATCTATAAAGAAATTAATGTTTATTAATACTTATAAAAATACAAATGGCAAATAAATATATCTTTACATGTTCAACACTGATAGTGACAAAGATGCTACATAAGGCAGTAACTAGAATTAACTTGTGTTATCTCATTTCTGAAAATCTATCCCAAGGAAATAACTTTAATACTCTCTGTATTTTTATTACAGTGAAAATATGGATCCATATTTTAAATTCTGCCAATAGGTTTATTAATGGAACTATGGTATATGCATAAAATTAAAACAGTGCAATCATTAAATATATGATTTGTTTATAACAAAAGATGTTCATATTTTTAAAAAATTCAGTAAGAAACAATTGACAACATCATATGAAACTGTGAAGAAAAGATTTGACATGGCAGGTTTTACTGCTGCTCTTTGAAAGACTTATTGACAAATCTGAATTGTGGCTGACATCTGGCAACTTAGATTACCAGAGGGGTCCCACTACCATTAACAGATAAGAGTGTAACCTTGTGCTCAAACTGTGGGAAAAAATATGGTTTATGCTCAACATTTGTTTTTCTTTTAGAAGTCTAGAATTTGGTTAGGGGTGGGACAGAGTGTGCAAATACGAACAACCATCACCCAAAGCCCTAGATACTGAATTTCTCATTAATTTTCCTGGTTGGTATCTTTTCATGTGTGTTGTCCCAACTCATTGCTCAGGGAATTAAAGACATCCTGTGTCCTGTATGACTCTAAGAGAGGATCCATGAAAGCTTGTACATAGATTCTAAGGTCTTTGATCCATGTGTTTTGTTTGTTTTTGTTTTTGTTTTTGTTTTTGTTTTTTCCTTTGCTGATTTTGCTGTGCATCCTTTCACCATAAGTCATCAAAGTCTTGGGGACCAACAGATGACATAATGGTTATATTACTGCTGGGTTCCCACGTAATCATTTGCACTTAGGGTTCTGGAGCTCGTGGCTTAAAACTCACGCCAGGTGCGTGTACATGTGTGTGTGTGCCCCAAAATCTGAGAGAACAAAGGAGAGGGGGTTGTGGTGTGGCCATCCCCCAAGAGGGTGATTTCTCACTCTCTGTCTCTCTGTCTTTCTGTGCCTCTCCAGTGAGCTCACACACCCCATAGCAAAAATCTTTCTCAAAAAAAAAAAAAAAAAAGAAAATCATAGTCTTGAGTATGATTCTATGCTGCGTCCTTAAAATCTTCTCAAGAGTCATCAAACCTGGGGGTGGCACAGTGACTTCTGATAAAAAACATATGATCTAAATTTGGACGTACACATAAATGTTTATGAAAAGTAAGAAGGAATCAAAACAACACCTTAAGAATATGACTGGTGAATCATAACTATTGTTTTTTCTAATCTTAGTCATCAGCATTGCTATTCTGTACACAATGGGTGTGTGTTACTTTGACATTAAAAAAATATATACATAGTTATTTAAATTATTGTACTATCTTTGTCTTACATTTGAAATTAAAAAGAGAACTCTAGAACAAATATGTTTACAAAAGTGATAATGTAATTTGTGGTAAATAGATGGTCAGTAGTTAATACACAGAAAGAAAATATGGATTATCTCATTATTATGACAAATAACCCAAATATGAATGTCATCATGACTTTTGAAACATTTCATTTTTGGCTTATATGAAATTATCCTACTGA
The DNA here is from genome assembly GCF_000334495.1 of Tupaia belangeri chinensis. Lineage (NCBI taxonomy): Eukaryota > Metazoa > Chordata > Mammalia > Scandentia > Tupaiidae > Tupaia > Tupaia belangeri. Next base: position 1,254,302 of record NW_006160192.1, on the reverse strand, counting down.
TATTTTTCTCCTTAACACCTTCACAAACAAAATTAATTAAATTCAGAGGGAAAGCCAATCTGTTTTTATGTTTGACATTTAAAATTTTTTAATGTGTGGCTAGCATTTCAAGATTTTAGTAATATTTGCTTCTTCATATTACTAATTTCTTCAACAAAAGTAATCTATGTTCAGGTCTGAAGTGTTCTTGATTTGTTTGCTTATTATTTCATGTAGTTATAAGAGATAATTTGAAGGAAAACCTTAAGATACAATCAACAAATGGGTACACAACTGGAAAAGCTTGCAAATAATGGTTAATTTGTTTTTAATGAAAACTACAAAGAAAATTGTAATAAATATAGAAAAAATTTTAAAACATGTTAAATTTATTTACAACAAGCTCTTAAACTACATTTGTATTAATTTTTATTTATTTAATTATTTGAAGGTTTTTGTTATAGAGCAGGTGTACTCACCAAAGAGGAGAAAGATAGATATAGTAAGAGAGGAAGTAAGAAATCACCCCCCGGAGGAATAGCCATGCCCCAGTCCCTTCTTTTTCATTTTCCTCTTGGGATTTTGGGCATACACGTAGCACACGCACTCAGCATGATTTTCAAGCTACCAGGTCCAGGACTCAAACTGAGGACAGCCATGTGGCAGTCCAGCGCCTTAACCACAATTCCACCTGCTGGCCTCCATTTGTATTAGTTTCTAAATTATGTCACCTAAAAATAAAGTGGAAGATTTTGTTTGTTTGTTTGTTTGTTTGTTTCTCCATTTGAAGTGAATAAATTGCAATGGTAGATCCTCCATGTCTGTTCTTATTTTATTTACTCCATGAGTGAGAGAGACATAGCCAGGGGCATGATGGCCTGATCCAGCCTAGCTTCTACCAGCTGGGATAATGGGCATCAGCACTGCATGCCTCAGGGTGGTTTCTGGCCTCAAACCAGCAACCTTTCCATGTGGGTCTGCCTCAGAGCATCACATTTTACTGCTGCATCACTGAGAGTCCCCTACATTTTTTTCCCAAGACGCAGGAGACAATAATTTTGTCATTTAAATATTTCATCTCCAAATGTATTTATTCTATTTTTATATATCAGAAATAGAAAACTTCCAAAATTTAGGCTTTGGCTCCTGGCACAAATCGGAAAAAATGCCAATGTGTATGTTCAGAGATAGGTAAAGAATATGTAATTCCTAAAAATGTGAGACCTAAATTTGGTCAATTCCCATTAATGTAGATTTTTATTTGTCAAACGATGCTTCATTTCATAAAGCAGAAACTTAGGAAAGAGAAAATTTCAGTTATGCATATGTACTTCATCATTTTTAAGAAGATTAAATAAAATCGGGCCATCAGCTACTGTTTATCCAGAGGACTGTATTCTCTTTCAAATAGTTATAAAATGAGCTACATTGCATTTCAAAGTGTGACTTTTTTGCATGTTAAAATGTAGTTCTCATCTGGTGCTTAGCAAGAAGGTTTTCATTGATACTCTTATTTATTTTGGGTTCTTAGGATTTTGTTTTGTTTTGTTTTTGGTGGGAACTACAAAGAATGTTTTCCTTCTACGTTTAAAGCTGTCATTGAGTTTTCCTACTGCTTTTCACTGAATAGGAAATTCTGGGGCCACTCTATTGTTTAAAGTCTCTGGTGAAATCACACACTTTTCAGCGTTTGACTGTTTATTTGCTTGGGCTGCCACTGTGGGAACAATTTAGATTGCTTGAAGAATGTGCCCAAAATAATGAGAATGATTGACAGTTGAGTGATATTAAAAATCCCATAAAAGTAAAAGAAAGGTGAAATGTGTTTTAAATACCTTTAGGCTTTTTTCTATATTTTTAAGAAAAGATTTTGACTGTGATACAGAGAATTCTCATTTAGTCTTTAATTAGTTGAATTCTCATTTTATGTGTGTATACCACCAACTGGAGAGAGAACAAAAGCCAAATGTCTAGAAAATACTCATTCCTTATTATCCTTCTTCTAATGGTAAGGTAGTGATGTTTTTATACATTATCGAAAAAAGAACGTATAAAAAAGAAAATAGTTTTTATACATCCTTGAAAAAAATCATTAGCATATACACATTTCAAAAAAGCAAACTTAATGACTTCCAGCTGATTTATTCTCCTCCAAATCTCTCATTTTTTTCTGGGTAACTGAGAGTTGCATAATCTTAGATTTGAAATCACTGTATTGTTGTGTCTAATGTTAAAGAACAACATAGAGTATTCTTCTCATTTCTACAGAGATTCTCCCTCTAACATTTCATCTTCAAAAAGCCAAGAATGAAATAGCATAAAGCATGGCCAAAAAAAAATAGATATCAAACTTCATATCAACATTTGCACCACACTGGATTTGGAGAGATGTAATATACTTAGAATATTTCTGAAATTCTAATATTTCTTTTACCTGGTTTCATCATCTGAGAATGTATTTCCTTCGGGAGTCTTGTAGGAATAATGAGCAGCTACCTGAGAATAATATTTAGGTGTTAAGTTTCCTGAATCAATTTAATAAAGCAGAGTCTTGTCTTCCTTTTCATTGTTTTCTACTTGTCCATCAATGACACCTGCTCTTTGAGAACAACAGGTTCAGAGCCAGTTGAAGGTTCTGATGTTAGTCTTCATGGTGGGAGTAGCACACCCCTGCACTTCCAAGATAGTCCACCAGCTCTAAGTCATCCTTTGGGAGGACTCAAAGTAAGCCTGGACATACCCAAAAGAACTAGAAGTCAGGATAATTTTCAGGCACTGTATCTTTTTAATCTTGAGAGATGGAGTAAGTAATTGATTCTTCCAAGCTCACAAGTTTATAAAACTATCCTAAATCAATTTCCAAGAAAATCAGTGCTAGACCTGCTTATTAACAAATGTTGCCTTGAAATTAAGTTCTGCATAATTCTTAAGGACTGAATAATGTTTATGAAGAATTTAAGAGGCATCTATCTATATGAGAAGTTACGTGCTACACTTTAAATTGTCCAGATGTGGCCCATTGGCCACACTTTAGTCAGGCTCCGCTGAATCATCTTCTCAACTAGACATTGGCATTTAGACTTTCAGGTTCATCTTTGCCTCACCCAGTTTTACCAAGAATTTTTGTCAAGTTCGCTTAGATAGAATCCCCATTCACGTGTATAATCACTTCGATATCTGATCAAATTTCTCATCTCCCACCATCCCACACCGTGTATCTGTTTCCCCTGGCCTTAAGAGAGAATCCTATTAGGTCTGTTGAGCAAGCTCTTCCCTTACCCCTGATAATTCCTCTTACTGATTTTTCTTCCATTGATTCCCATTATGCTCCTTAGCTATAAATCCATACTCTAAATCTATATTATATTCAGAACTGAATCCAGTTCTTTACCAATATCTTTTTTCCCTATTAAAATAGTTTCTCCTCAAAACTTGCTATTAGCACCTAAACTATTGTCTGACTTTGGTTTTCTCTGACAGAATAAAACTAAATTGCAAGGACTAGCAGATGGCATATTGGCTACATAGCTGGACCTCCATGTAGTCAACTGCAGTTAGAGTCTCAGACCTGGTGACTTAAAAACTCACACTGGCACATGTGTGCATTCCCAAGATCCAGAGAGGAGAATGGAGGAGATGGGATTGTGGCATGGCCATCCCCCAAGGGGGGTGATTTCTCGCTTTCTGTCTCTCTGTCTCTCTCTGTCTCTCCAGCAAGCTCACACACCCTATAGCAAAAATCTCTTAAAATAAATAAATAAATAAATTGCCCATATGAAATGACAGTTTGCTTTAAAACTGAGTTTTGGAGAGACTGAGTTTTCCAGACATTCCAAGACTTCTGTTTGAGCTGCTAAGCCAGATCATGACATCGAAATGCAGTGTCATTCAGAAATAGAAGAAATTTAAGAAAAAATTTCCCCCAAAAATATCTTTCTTTAAAAGAACTAATTAATTAATTAATTTTAATAATTTTCTATAGGGCACATGTACTCAACAGAGAGAGAGAAGAAATATGAGAAAGCGATCTGCTTAGGTCTGGGACTCGAACCGTGGTTGGCCATGTGGGAGTCCAGTACCTTAACCAGCATGCCACCTGCTGGTCTGGCATCTTTTTTAAAAAAGAAATTACTAGAAGAGATTTCTACAAGTATTCCTATAATTAGAGAAAAAAATAAAAATCACTGCCACTATGCACTTGCATTGACAACACAATCATATGTGTTTTTCATTGCTGTTGTTAAGACAGAGTCTCACCATAGCAATCCTCCTGCCTCAGGCTCACAGCTGGGACTATGAGCAGGCACTGCCACACCTGTCTTATTTTTAGGTAGTGTTTCATTATATCACCCATACCAGCCTCAAACTCACCATCTTCTTTCCTCAGCCTCCCTGAGTCACTGGAATTACAGACTCATTACATTTCAGCCCCATTACAAGGGAGAATTCCTACACTTTTGTAAGATCTTTTCCTTGACCTTCACTATGCTCATTAGAAAGAAGAGAACCAGGAAAAGAGCAGAGAGCCTGAACTGGTGATGTAGGCATGTAGGAAAGGATTAGCAGGCAAGCAGGACTTGATCAGTGACCAGACTCTGCTTTCTATGAACATAAATAAAGTTCTGGGTCAGGGGCAGCACACCACTGTTCTCTTCTTCCTCTACACTGGCATTCCAATCAGGATGGACTTCTGTCAACTACCCGTGTTCCCCCTACTAGCTCTTATTTTAGAAAATCTACATATGCAATTGTCTTTGCCTAAGAGATGGCTATCCACTTCTGGATAATTCGTTCACTATTATTTCAGATATATACTTAATACGATTTTCATTAGTAAACCCTTGCCTCATTCTGCACATGCCTATTTGAAGGTCTTTGTCATTTGCTTGGGTATGTCATGTACCATACTACTTGGCACACTTTTTATTGTGTTTGAACTTATTGACTGTTCCTTCTAGAGTATAAACTTACTGAGAACACCGTCTTTCACTACAGACAATTGTTGTAAGTTGTTTTTTGTTTTTGTTTTTGTTTTTGCCTTTGGGCGCATACGCTCACCAGAAAGAGAGAGAGGCAGTGAGAAGGAAAATGAGAAACCATCCCCACACTACAATCCCTTCTCCACTTTCTCCTGGGATTTGGGGCACACACACATACCCAGTGGGATTTTTTTCAAGCTACCAGATCTGGGATTTGAACCTGAGTTGGCCATGTGGGAGTCCAGTGCGATAGCCACCATGCAGCCTACTGGCCACATATCGCACAGACTTTCATGTCTATTGCCTAGCACAGAAAAACTGTTTAAGTACTATTGATTAAAAAGTCAATATATTTTCTCTGAAAAAAATGCATTTACATACTGCAATGAAGCATACTTTATGTTCTGGCTAAAACATATGCCACAATGATCTAATTTTCTATGTCTCATTTCTAGCTTTTGCATACTAATATTCACTTTCTCTATGGAGTTTATTTACAATAAGAATAAACTATAATTGTTAAATAAATGGCCTATTGATAACTCCTCTAAAGTCTTTAGTTGTCAATAATAATATCAAGCAAACATCAAACCTGTTTTTCCGTTGGTAAGAAGACCTCATTTGCAATGGTAGCACACACTAGAGAATATTAGCCAATGGAAGAGTTTACATATTTGATCATACCTGTGATCAAAATCAAAATTGTGGACCAGCAAGTGGCATGAAGTAACCTAGATCCCACATGGCTGATAGCTCAGTTTGAGTCCTAGACTAGGTGACTTGAAAGTCAAACCACGGGACCAGCAGATGGCATAATGGTTACATGGCTGGACTCCCACTGTAGTCCACTGCAGTTCGAGTCCTGGAACTGGTGGCTTAAACTCATGCCGGGAATGTGTGCGTGCATGCCCACAATCCCAAGAGGAGAATAGAGGAGAAGCTATTGCAGTGTGGCCATTCCCCCAGGAGGTGATTTCTCACTTTCTGTTGCTCTATCCCTCTGAGAAGAATCTTTCCTCTTACTGAAATATTTGTGACCGTCCTTCTTTTCTACTTTTTTTGAATTTCCCCTGGGAGGTGATTTCTCACTTTCTGTTACTCTATCCCTCTGAGAAGAATCTTTCCTCTTACTGAAATATTTGTGACCATCCTTCTTTTCTACTTTTTTTGAATTCCTACTGGTGTTGAAAAATTAAATGCTACTCACATCTGGAGTGAAGGTTTGACTTGTCTCAAAGCAGTAGATCATTCTTCCAGCTCATTGAAGTCTATACTTGCTAATTTCATGTTATCTTCAATATTAGAATTATACTTCTTTATTTATTTGTAACTAGGTAACTTAAACACTTCTGTTTTGAGAGAGAGAGAGAGAGAGATTTGCTATAGGGCACATACATTTGCCAGAGAGACAGAGAGAAAGCAAGAAATCACCTTCCAGGGGGCATGACCACCCCGTAAACCCTTCTCCTCCATTCTCTTTTCAGGATCTTGGGCACGCATGCAAACATGCCCAGTGTGAGTTTTAAGCTTCCAGGTCTGGGACTCGAACCATGGTCAACTATGTGGGAGTCCTGCGACGTAACCATTACTCTATCTGCTGGTCCTGCATTTCTATACCAAGTTTGTTTATGGTGCAAGAGCCACTGATATAAGATTCATCCTTTTAAGTTCGGCTTACCTTTTCACTATTCCTTGAATTTTTTGCTGTAATGGGATCACAAGAGCTTTTTATCTGATTATTATTTCAAGTCACATTTAGCTTATAGCCTTGAGTTTGAATGAATTCTGGCATTGCCAGTTACTGAGATTCAACTTGTTCTTTATCTTTGGACAGTATCATTGACTTTAAAAGATTTTTTTTTCATATTATACCCCTCATATTAACTATAGAGGATGACTTTCAAGACAAAAGATTTTATACTTCTTTTTTAAAACAGACATTCATGTTTAAAAAAATTCAAATGGAGTTTTAGTCATATTAATTATAAAAAGACTGTTAACATTTCTGAAACTTACTTAAGGTAGGAAGAGCTAAGTGTATTAAAATAGTGTAACTTCCCAGTTTATATTCAAGTATTTGATAACAAATATAAAGTTTAATGTCTGGGGAAACTTAAGATGAAAAAGATTAACAATAATGAAATGATATTCCTAATAATAGTTGGATTAAATTACACACTAATTTAGAAGAGTGACAATGATAAAATTAAATTAGGTTGATAAAAATATATTTAAGTTTAACATAATAATAATAATAATAATGTGGTCACATTATAATAATGATTTGCTTTTTAATTTAGTCTTATACTGTCCTTTATTCTCCTCCAAAACTTTAATACAGGCTTGCCTCTGATTATTACAAGAAAATTTCTCAAAGACTGCTGTTTTTAAAGAATATTCCTAGTTAAAACAAAAGGACAATTAAAAAAATAGTAGAAATGACAGCCTAAAATCCTATGTATATCACTTCTTCATATTTTCAATGACAATGAATATATTTATTTACTGATGGAGGTCATTCTTTTCCATATTTCAAGGTCAAGTGTATTTTCCTAAACCAAAAGTATGCTTTTTATGCTGCATCACTTTGAATTAGTAGCAATAAAATTTTCCAGAAAAGGATATGTTTTCCCTTGCTTGTTGAGAAAATGATAGACTAAAAGGAAAATGTCAATGTAGACAAAATGGTAAAGCTAAACAGGGTAACAGAAAAGTTTGAGAAGCATCCCTCACTTGTTCCAATAGATTAACATTTTGAGTTTGATGACACAGAGTCCCTTTACATTTCTATAATGATATTTATATGCTTTCATAATTAACACAACTCAAAGCAAAATTAGATTTTTTTTAAGAAAAGAGACACCCTTTTTATTATTGTCAGGTATGTATAAGGTTGAAACACATGATTTTATGAAATATTTGTTTTAAATAGACTCCATGGTTATCCTTTCTTACCTCTTTGATATCTCTTAGACCTAAATTTCTAGAAAGTACAACATATTATTAGAGAAAATATGAGCTCCCCTTCTTCTGAGCATGTATTTGTTCCTAGGTCCAGAGATTGACTCTTTTTTTTTAGATTTTTGCTATAGGACATACATGCTCCCAGGAGAGAGACACAGAGACAGAAAAAATGAGATGAAAAATCACCCTACAGGAGGCATGGCCTTCTCCTCCAATATCCGTTGGGATATTGGGCATGCATGCCCAGTGTGTTTTCAAGCTACCATGTCAGAGATCCAAACCATGGAGTCGGCCATGTGAAATCCAGTGCCTTAACCACCACACTGCCTGCTGCCTTGAGATTTATATTTTTTTAACCAATAGCTGCACAAAGTATTTCATCTGGTTTATTATTTTATTCTCACTCTGTCTGTTTCTGTTTTCTTTTTACATTTTCATGGCACACCGTGAGAAATCCTGTTGGAACCTTCTTTAGACGGCTATCTTACTTGCTTTGTTTTCATCCCTCTGCTAAACCCGTGCTGGATTCCTGCCTTTATTTGTAATAACTTCCGGCATACCCTCCCCCACCCCCGCCATACCTCCATTTCTGTAAGCTCAGCTCAAATCCCTCTTTATCTCACACATTTATTTACTTTAGCATCATCAAAGAAAACAGAATAAAATGAGATGAATCTATTTTGAAATTGTCCAGTCACATATAGCTTTCCTTAACATTGCTGCATTATCTGTGACTCATTTTAGGGAAACTCTTACCTTAACCTTGCTTGAAGAGCTGTGATAATGATAATATGGAATTATATATTTATTAGATTTATATATATACTATATATTACATTTATAATATTTTATAATATTTATATATTTATAATATTGTGTCTTCATTTTGATTCATTTGCTCATCTTCTTTATAGTGAAAATTACATTTTATTCTAACAGTGGTGATGAATGACTTCAGAAAACAGGTAACAGACAAAGTTCTGATGTGGTGAGTACTCTTCCAAATTTCAATTTTCCAAGGTGAAACCACTATGTTCTCATCTAAGTAAAAAGAAAAGTGTGTTTTCACCAGGATGCCACTGAAAGCAAAGAAGGAAGCTCCTGCTCCTCCCAAAGCTGAAGCTAAAGCAAAGGCTTTGAAGTCCAAGAAGGCAGTGATGAAAGGTGTCCACTACCACAAAAAAAAAAAAAAAAAAAATAGCAGGTCCATACATCACCCCCCTTCTGGAGGCCCAAGACTTTTTTTTTTTTTTTATCATCATAATCTTCTTTATATTACATTGGATTACATATAACTTTACAGTGTATTACATTGCTTTTTCAAAAGGGAATGCCATGCATGTCAGTCAGTACAAAAACATTAATCTCCCCACTTCAACATTCGATATCTTTTCTATGTTTTCCCCAATCATTATTATTATTAACGTCCTGTCTCTCTATTGTTCACTTGCTATCTTTCTCTATCCTCTTCTCTTCACTTACCCCATTCCACACTGTCCTATTCTCATTAAGTACCTTCACTGTGTTTATGTCCTCCGAATTTTTGCTCTCTATTATAGAGTGCGGATAGTCGGTATATATTGAGTGGATACATACAATATCTTTCTTTCATAGCCTGGCTTACTTCACTCAGCAATAGATCCTCCATATCTGACCATTTTCTATCAAATTCCAGGGTCTTGTTATTTTTTATGGCTGAGTAGTATTCCATAGAGTATATATACCACACTTTTCCAATCCATTCATCAGTTTGTGGACATTTAGGTTGGTTCCATGTCTTGGCAATTGTGAATAATGCTGCAATAAACATGGATGTGCAAGCACTTTTCTGACTGAGCGTTCTCCTGTCTTTTGGGTAAATACCCAGAAGTGGGATTGCTGGATCAAATGGTAGTTCTATTTGTAGATCTTTGAGGAACCTCCATATTGTTCTCCACAGTGGTTGAACTAGTTTACATTCCTGCCAACAGTGTAGGAGGGTTCACTTTTCACCACATCCCCGCCAACACTTATCACTTTTTATATTCTTAATCTTTGCCATTCTGACCAGGGGTTAGGTGGTATCTCATTGTGGTTTTTATCTGAGTCCCAAGACTCTTAGACTGCTAAGGCAACCCCACTTTCCCCAGGAGAAACAAGCTTGACCACTATGCCATCATGAGGTTCCCCCTGACCACCAAGTCTGCCATGAAGAAGAAAGAAGACAGCAATACACACATGTTCATCATGGATGTCAAGGCCAACAAGCACCAGATCACACAGGCTGTGAAGAAGCTCTATGATATTGATGTGGCCAAGGTCAACACTCTAATCAGGCATGATGGAGAGAAGAAGGTGTATGTGTGACTGGCTCCTGATTATGATGCTTTGGATGTTGTCAACAAAATTGGGATCATTAAAGCGAGTCCAGCTGGCTAATTCTAAATACATACTTTTCGCCATAGGAAAAAGAAGGTAACGTATACAGTTACCTCAGTCATTGAAAAGGAGGAGAACAGCAACAAAAGGAATCTGTGCAAATATTTTAATATTGTTACAAATTTGTTCTGTTCTTATTTTCTCAGTTTTTCAACTGTGATATTGAAGTCAGTATTTTTAATTTCTCATCAGGAAGAGTGAATTTTAAGATATTTTAAAATTTGGATCAACTTATTTTTATTTACATATTATTTAAATATTTCTCTAGAGGGCATGATGTACTTGCTGGAGAGAGACAGCGAAAGAGACAGAGAGAGGAAAAGAGAAATCACCCCTCCCAGGGGCAGTGTTTGTGCCTCAATCTTGTCTTTTATTTTCCCCTACTTTGGGGATTTTGGGCACACACATCTGGTGTGTCTCTCAAGCCACCAGGTAAGGGACTCAAATGGCATGATCGCCACAAAGAATCCAGCTGTCTTAACCATCACACCACAGACTGGCCCACCTCATATCCACTGTCACCCATATTCTTTGTTATGACAGCACTGATTTGGTATGTAGCTTGAGAAAACGCATAAAATTGGTTTAAGAGAAGCACAATCCTGTTTCTTGCTTCTTCTGCATCCCTTGCTGCTGAGATGCCTATGGGACTCATTCTAAGCCACGAGACGGAGGCTGAAGCCAGCCAAGTGTTTTCTAGGAATGTTTCTGCTCTCCTGCTAATTGATGACAGCAGCTCTGGCACAGCCTGGTCCCCTTCTTGTGACTGGCGATACTGCAACCATCTTGAGGACAAGAAACAAAATGACAACATGCTAAGGATGAAGGAGTAGAAATCCAGAAAGAGCCTAGTTCCTTGGTGACCCTTTAAGCTGCCTCACTGCCAGCATCTACCTCTGTTGCTTTATTATTACATATAAACAAATGTTGCTTGGTGAAAAAGACTAAGTGGTGGTTCCTGTTACTTGTGTGTGGGGGGGTAACAAACAAACATGATTTTCGGAAGATATGAAAGATTGAGTGAATGATCGTCTATCACAAAAGACAAAGTTGCAATTATGAAAGACAAAATCAGTGAGATGCTAATAGCATAGAGATGACAAAGAAAAATACTTCAAAAAGGTATTTTTACATATATGGGAAGACAGGGTCCCAAATAAAACCCTGTCCTTAGTTAAATCATTGTTTACTCTGACTTGATTAATCCTATCTTCACTTTAATTTTGCACAGATAGAGCCATGAATAAACTTCAGCCTCTTCCTTCATTAAATTGTGTGTTATGGCAATCTTGTATGTACAAAAACAAACTACCTCCTCCCCCTAAAAAGATGTGAAAAGAACACAGAAGAAATTATAAAGAAAATAAAGCCTCAGTACACTGAGCCTTTTAGAATATTTCCTTTTAGCTATCATGTACTGCAAGCCCTTGCAACCTGCCCCCGAGCAAACCAGTCTCACTCACACCTAACCAGTGTCTGTCATTCAAATCAACTATTTTACTGTCTTTGAAGAACTGCTGTCTATTTTAAAGTATCTTGTTGTTTTTTTTTCTTTTTATTTGCTTACTGACTTGTTCCCCTCCATACAACTCATAAATAAGCCTCGTTGGAACATTGACCTTCAAGTAGTTAATGAAACTGTAATCACAAGACCTAGAAAAGGTCTCAAAATATTGGAGACAGTAAATGATTAATGAACTAAATAAAGGAAGAAATAACAATAATAAATAAACATGGCCTTCTAAATATTTAAGAATCTTGTATATAGCAGGCATCAATAATATTAAATAATTTTCCAGAAAGCAATCATCTGCTCTTGCTCTTGAAACACTGCAAACTCATTTGCAGCCCAGCAAAGGTTTTCTACAGAATCAATAGCGTTTGCATTGTAAAGGTGCAGCTCATTTTTTAGAAGCATCACAATACTTAATTATTTCCAGTCTCAAAAATACAGAATAAAGTCTATAAAGTAATATATTAGTTCATCATTCATAGACTAATGTCTTACTCTGAATTAGTAAAAATACTCTTGAACCAAAAATAACACAGGATCTCTTTAATGTCCCTGATTGTAAATCATCTTCCTAGAGTTTTGCCATCAGTTTTCTAGATTACAGTTGCCGATGAAACAACACCCTGAAACAATAGATAGAAATGAAATCTCTGATGATAACATGTATAGTATTCTCAGCTGGACTGGTCTGAGAAGTAGTCTACGTTGGGTAAATTTTTTATACAAGCCAAATGGTATATAATGATTGAATGTTTAAAAAATAATTAGAATAAATCATCATCATCATCTTACAAAAATGATGAAAAGCTATTGGATGATGAGGTGAATAGTAATGTCTTTGCCTTGACTGATATGCGTAGTAATTGTTCTGGAAAAAGAAATGTAATACACTGTAAAGATATGTGTGGTTCAATGTAATATTAAAAAGACTATGATAATAAATAAAATTGATCTTTAAAAAAGAAATGAAATCTCCTATGATAGGTTTTAAACGGAGTCTTCTCATTTTCTTTAGTACTCTTTTTTTTTTTTTTTTTAATAAATCGCCAGAGGGTGTGTGCCCTCTCCAAATACAATGAAAGAGAAAGACAGAGAAAGTGGCCCCCGCCCCAGTGAGGTATCCATTTCCTCCACTTCTCTAACCCATGAAGATACAGGGCATGAGCCCAGCATGTTTCTCAAGCTTCTGGGCCCAGGATTCAAACTGTGGTCACCCTGTGGGATCCAGTTTTCTCTATACCGCACTTACCTGTTGTACTACTGGATCAGCCCTTCTCATACTCATTTTCCTCCTTAAGACAACACAAAGTATTTTAAAAACTCAACAGAGAAGAAAAGTCACACAGTAGAAGTGCCTTTTTCCATTCTCGGTTCTCAGATTGCACTTCTTTTTGAGCGAGCCTTACAAATCTTTGACTTTTTCATGTACATGCAAATACATACTTACCTATATACACATATACTTTTCTACACATGTAGAAGGGAATTTAACACATTGGTTTATTGCCTTCTGTGTGCTTACAATTTATCAATTTGCTTAGCAGTGTTCTGCATGTGGCTACAGACACTGCTAACCCAGCAATGTTATAATAAAAAAATATGTGGGGTCATCAGAAAAGTCATGACACAGTTTTGCATAGAAAAATATGTCATGACTTTTCCAACAACCCTGTATAAACATACACATACCTGTGAAAATCACAGAATAAATGTCAAGGAACATTTTCTAAATATTGAAAATATGTCTACCACATTTAGTATATCAGAGTACATTTCTTAATAATATATAAAAGAGTCTGCTTTCCTCCAACCCCTCCAACACCATTGATTTCCTATAGCCACTCCGACAAGCAAATATTTTTGATTTCTGATGAGCTGAAAAGTAGAAAAAGTGTCATTTCATTGCTGTCTTCATTGGCACCACTTTCAACATGAAATAACTCAATATGGTGATCCCGATTGTATTTTGATCTACTTATAAGCCATTATTATTTATTCCTAATTATTTTTAGTTCATGCCCTTTCTTTTTCCTCTTTTTTTCTTTCTTCCTTCGTTTTTCTCTCCTCAGGAATTCAGTGTTCATCCTATGGATTTGTAAGAATTATTTAAACAAATTAGTCCTTTATCACAAGTAACACCGATTACTTTTGATTCATCTCTTTTAGATTTTTTTCATTTTGTTATAGAGAAGAATTTACTTTTAGGTAATAAATTTTGTCATCTCTACATTTTTCACTTTCAGATATTACTCATAAAATAATGTGAAATCATATCTTGAATTTTTTTTTTACATTCTCTTTTCTCTCTGCCATATCTAAGACCCTACTCCTAGACAGTTAGGGCACCCATGATGCAGACAAAATAGAATCTTGTGTGTGAGCAAGGATATAAATAGAAAGAAAGAAATATTCAGGGTCTCCCTTACACACACACACATACACGCACCCACATTCACACAAAAACTCACACACATACAAATACACCACACACACAAATGGTCTTTTGAAGTAAAAGGGAAAGAAGAAAGCAAAATTATAACCTGTGCTATTTTTACAGATTAGATAAGCAATGAGGGGAGATGGAGACACCATTTACCTCTAACATGGTCTTTATTTTGAGAAGAGAGGGTTTTTGCTATAGGGTGGGTATGGTCACTAGAGAGACAGAGAGAGAGACACACACACACAAACAGAAAGCAAGAAATCACCCCCCAGGGTGGATGGCCATGCCACAATCCCCTCTCTTCCATTCTTGGGATTTGGAGCACAGACCCACACATGCCCAGTGTGAGTTTTAAGAGGTCACAGTCAACTACATGGGAGTTGAGCGACATAACGATTATGCCATCTGCTGGTCCTTCAAATATGGTCTTTAGGAGACTAGATAAGGTCACCTTGGGTGATGGAACAGGGAGAAGTAGAAGAAGGATCTTGAACCTGGAAAAAGTTGAGGCCAGATTTAAGAGAATTCTCCTGAATTTCCACATATAAAGAAATACTGGGAGTAAAGCTGGCTGCAATCATTGTCAGGAAGCTGTGTGGAATCAATACCAGCCCCTACCCATAGAGCAGTGTGAGTTCCACCATCCTAGTAAGATCAGTCTTACTAAATGGGGTTTGAAAGTCTGCCTCAATAGAAGTTAAAATACTAAAAGTGTGACCTCTCTTCTGTATTCTTTCATTCCACTAATATTAAGAGTGAAAAGGCAGCCCCAGAACTCTTTCTTCCCCTTGGCAAGATCCTAATCCTTCTCTCTCTTTCTTCCCATAGGCATCCACAGCTATAAACTGGAGAAAATCATTAATAATCTCATGGCATCTTCTGGCCCTGGCTACATAAGTCATAGATAGAAATTTGAATTGGTATAATTTTTTATGTCTCTAAGTTCTTTCTCTTTCTCTCTTTCTTTGCTTGAGGACTTATGCATGCATGCTAGAAAGAGAGAAAGGGAAGGCAAGACCCTCACCCCATAGGGTCTGGTAATGCCACAATCTTTTCTCCTTGAATCCTTCATTTTATTGGGATCTTGAAGATGGGAAAGCCTGGGAGGAAGCCAGTGGGACCAGGACTGATCCTCAGTTTGCCATTTAGGATCCAGCTTCCTTTCTCTTGCATAACCACTGCACTGTGGAGCTGATCCTTGTCCCTTTTCCTGGACCCTCTAAAACTCAGTCCATCAGCAAATTCCCTTTATCCTCAACTGCATTAATAGACATTCTCTGAATCCTCATACTTTAGCTACAACCTGATCTTCCTTGATGACCCTACCTCCCTGATAGCCCTCTCAAGTTGTGACTGCTTTCTATCACCATCTTTAGGCATGGAGACAAGCTAGTTTCTGCTTGCTCCTTCTTGCTGTTTCTAGACCACTGCCTCCTCCTCAGCTGATTTTGAATTTCATGTCATATACTGTTGTTTACTATCCCTCTTCACTGCAGTTATCTATCAACTTCTGTTCACTCTCCTAATTTATTAACGATTTTAATTAGTTATTTCGTAAAAAACTACTTCTGTAATAGTTTAAACAGGCAAGATTATAGCTCTCGATAAAATTCCACATTCTTTTCTCTGGTGCTGTAGATGTATTACCTTATATATAGAAGGAATTTTGCCACTGTAATTAAGGTTACTAGTTCATACATTTTGAATTACTATAGGAAAATTATCTCATGTTAGCCAAATAAGCCTAATGAAATCACATACATTCTTTTTTTAAAAAGTTTAATTTTATTTATTTCTAATTTGACCAGAGAGGGATAGAGAAAGAGAAAGTGAGAAAGCAAGCCACCAGGCCGTCTAGGACTCAAACTGTGATCAGCCGTGTGGAAGTGTCCAGCACCTTAACCACCAGGCCACCTGCTGAATCACGTAAGTTCTTAAAAGCAAGCAGAAAAGGAAGGTACAAGGGAAAGCAGAGAGACTGGGGGATGAAAAGGTTTCAACATTCTGTTGCTGACTTTGGAGATAGAGCGGTCCAAGTTCAAAGACAGAGAGGGACCACTAAGATCCAAAGACAATTCTGAGGGGAAGTCAGGAAGCAAACAGGGCCGAGGTTCTGCCCCTCTGGGCAATGTAATCCTGCCACCAAGACAGAGGAGTTTGGAAGCAGATTCTTTCTTAGAAACACCAGATTCAAGCCCAGCCCAACCAACATGTTAATTTTGCTTCATGAGATCCTAAACAGGAAATTCAGCCTTGCCTTTCCAGACGTCTGCCTTACAGATCTGAGATAATAAGTGAATGTTGATTTTAGCCACAAATATCATGGTTATTTATTATGCAATCATACGAAACTAACATGTAGTTACTGGCAATTCCGATGCTCACTAAGTGACCCTTCCAGTACAGTAATCTAGCAGTCCTTGACCTTCTCTTCATTATCTTGTTCTCCACTTCACCTTAGCCACTCACACACGCACGCACACACTAGACATTGTTGTAACTCATTATTTTTATAAATTCACTTTAATAATCTCTCTCTAACCATGACCTTCTATTTTACCAGCTTACCCCTGTAAAACTTGACAGTAACAAAGTGTGATTATATATAATCAGCACTTGATTGCTAGCACCACCATCATTTCCCTGTACTTTTCCTTCCTCAAGCACCTACTTTTTGGCTAAAACTTTAAGCATTAAAATCACTGCCTGAAATACAAATGTAACTCAGCTTCTGTTTTATGCTCCCTCGTACTCACCTAAACTGGAACCCCGTTAAACTCAACCTGATCTGTAATTTTTCTTTATAGAGCAAAGCAAAGCAAACTAAACCAAACAAAAACAAAGCAAAGCAAAACAAAACAAATAAAATAAAGCGGCCACACTCCACATATATGTGGCTGCCCACAGCACCCGAGCATAGTTGAGAAACACACCATGGGCTGTTGCTTTCAGTCTGTGATAATTTGCTTCCGGGGGGGGGGCCTTCATTATTCTTGCTCCAGTAACTCTTATTCTCATGTTTTCCCAGACTATGGTTGTCCTTTTTTAAATCTTTAGTCTTTAAATCTTTTTTTTTTTTTGAGAGATTTTTTTGCTATAGGGTGCGTGCACTTGCCAGAAAGACAGAGACAGAGAGATAGAAAACAAGAAATCACCCCCTCCCCCAGGGGGCATGGCCATGCCGCAATCCCTTCTCCTCCATTCTCCTCTCGGATCTTGGGCACGCACGCACACAAGCCTGGCGTGAGTTTAAGCCACAGGGTCCGGGACTCGAACTGCGGTAAACTACATGGGAGTTCAATGACATAGACATTACACTAACTGCTGGTTCCTAAATCTTTTTTTTTTTTTTTAAAAAGACGTTTGTACCTTATTAATAAGAAAAGAAATTTTAAATAATTTTAATAAAGAGCAGAAGTATTAGAATGACTATTGTGCCTTTCATTTTATATGAGAAGTCAAATATCTCATTGAATAAAGCACACTAACACTGAAAATTTTACCTGTGGGGAAAATTCTATTGAATGAATCCTTTCACCATTCCTCCCCTAAATTTGATAGTCTTACAGTATACTCCTATTATGTACAAATATTTAGTACCGCTAAACCATCTTGCTTTGTTTATTCTAAATTCAGAGGCCACCACCATGAGTCAAAATATTACTATTTCTAATAAAACGCCCTCTTCTGTCTCACTTTGACTTCATCGTGTTGATGAGTGATCATTCTATTTTTCCATTTTCTCAACCCAAAACCCTTGTAGTCATCCTTGCCTTCTTTTTCTCATAGTCTCCATTATAGTCAGCAGCATATCTCAATGATTCTACTTTGATAATACATCCAGAATTAGACTACATCCTCTTCCTTTGCTCCTACGTCTTTTTGTATTAAGAGTTCAAATACAATGCTTTGATCATCCTTCAATAATGTTGCCAAGTGTTATTTCTATAGATTTGGTTGATGCCTTTTTTCAGTTTCTATGTAGGTACTTTACTTTGAAAACTGCTTCTGTAAGCAGGCTTATTTCTCCTACTGTATACACTGGCAGATAATAGTTTATAGATAGGAAAACCTTCTGGTCTGCTTCGTTTTAGTTCTATAGCCTGCTACATTCTGGGTTTTCTTATTTTATTTCAATTGTATTTTTTTAGGGTTTCAATGTATAGAATGATGCAATCTGACAATAATAGTATTTTCAGCTGTTGCATAGCAAGCTTAATGCTTGTATTTTTTTGTTTCTTTTCCCTAACTTTATTGACTAGCAAATCAAGAACAGAAAATTGAAAAGTTAGTAGGAATCCTCCTTTCCAGCTGTTGAATATGGTGGGAAAGCTATGTTTCACACCTAACTTTACTGTGACTTTTGTTGAATACACTACACAGTTTTTTTGTTTTTTGGGTTTTTTTTTTTTGGGGGGGGGGTTATGTTAAGGGTCTATCATCCCTATTTGATTAAGAGAACTATTATTACCATTAGAC
The DNA here is from genome assembly GCF_000334495.1 of Tupaia belangeri chinensis. NCBI lineage: Eukaryota > Metazoa > Chordata > Mammalia > Scandentia > Tupaiidae > Tupaia > Tupaia belangeri. The sequence goes on along the minus strand of NW_006160192.1, from coordinate 1,235,527 downwards.
ATGGATTTAAAATTGTATGAAAAGGTTTTTAAACATCTATGGGAGAAACACTTTTTTCCAACTTGATCTACTATGTTGAATTATATAATGGTCCTAACATGAGTATACTTATACATTTATGGAACAGGTTTCTTTATTTTGCTTTATTTTTAGTGGGGTTATGATTTTTTAGTTAAGTCTTTTATTAGATCAATTTCTTTCTTTCTTTTTTTGGAGAAATTTTTTGCCTTTGTGAATGTGCAGCTGTCAGGGAGAGAGAAGAAGGAAGGTAAGAAATCATCCCTTGGGGCGATGGCTACACTGCAATCCCTTCTCCTCCATTATACTTCCAGGTCTTGGGTAGACACACGCATGTGCCCAGTATGAGTTCAAGTCACCAGTTCTAAGACTCAAACCCTGGTCGACCTTGTGGGAATCCAGCAACAGGACCACTTCGCCATCTGCTGGTCCCAATTAGATCAATTTTAAATTTTGGTTTCCATATTTCTTTTTCTTTCAGGGCAGAAAATGTTTAAACTGTCTTTAGTACATCTAATAATACATTTTTTTTAAATTTTTGATAAATTGGGTAAATTTTTTTCAAGATTAAACAACCATTATACGGTTGCTATCCTGCTATGAACTAATTTCCATGTGAAAGTGGATTGCTATCCCCTAGTGGAGAGGGCTTTTAATGAGCTGGAAACATAATAAATACCTAGTGTCAGGGGACCTTGTCCTCGGCTAACCCAGTGCAGAAGGTCTGTGGTAAGAGAAATGGAGACCAAGTAACGTGAGTTCCTCTGCCCAGGTGTACCATGCTGTTATGAGGACCCTGCTGTGAGTCTATTTTACCAGTTGGCGTAACGTGCTATGGGTCAACTTATCTGATCCTACCTAAGTATTATGTTGACATATGGATTATATTTGACCTTTCAATACAAAAGGATTTTTTTTTTTTTGTCCTCAGTGGAACATACACTTAAGATCTGGATTTGTGTTCTTACTCAGTATACAGCTGTAAACATCATCATCTCCTGACTCAATAAATGCTGTAATACTTATTTATTTATTTATTTATTATTCCACCTATCATTGCTTCTTTCTTTGACAATCTCTTTACAGAAAGAGAAAAGGTTATGGGCTGATGAAAACTGTATTGATGTGTGGTAGACACTGTGAACCCACAACCTACATATCATACTGTATTTTGTATAAATGGAATACGAAATTTAGATATCAAAAAATCATCATTTCTCATTACTTAAATCTAATGGTTCATGCACCTAGAAGTACTTTATGTTCTATAATTATGGGCCCCAAAGATTTAGGGGTTATAGTATATAAGGGAGGAACACTTCTAAAAAGAAAAAAAATGTGTACATAAAACAATTATGATTTTTTCTTTTTTCATCTCATCTGATACTATATGTAAGGAATATTGGTAGCAGTTAATTTTACAACTTAATATAAGGGATGAAAATATTGATTATGGACTAAACTGAATTAGAAAAGAAATAGATACACAAGATGTGATCGACTTGGAGATGTTCCTGGGAAATATTTAAAAACTTAATTGGCTCTCATTAGCTTATTTATATATGTACACAGGGCAAAGGGTTTAAACGTAATAGAAAGGTATTGTTATGAGGGCTCTTCAAAGAGTTTGTGGAAAATACTTATTTATAAAAAATGAAACAGAACTATGTAGGGATTTAGAAAATTTTTCCATGCAAATAAATTCATATTTTATTCCATTTCCCCATGAACTTTTGAAGTTATGTCTTTCTTCATTTATAAACTCCATCACTATGTTTGGCTAATGGTTGGCAGGAAGGCAAGAAGGCAGATGCTTTCTCCGCCTCCCTCAAGTTTTTAGAACATGGAAGCATAAACTAGGCTCAGCCACTAGTTGCTCTGAACATGAGGCAGTGATACACAGCCAGTTAGTAATCATCATGGTGAGGAGAGAGTCAGCAGCTCAGCAGTGAAAGCCTTCCATGAGAGAGGCACATTCGGAGTCTCTCAACCAGTTGTGTCTTGGCTGCAAAGGCTGCCCTGGCCCATGCTCCTTATTCTGGGTCCTCAGCATTCTGCAAACTCCCTACTCTCACCAATCAATTCTGTTATTTGTAGCAAAGGATGCTGACTGATAAAAGAGGGCTGAAGTGATATCACATCAATTATAGCTCACAACTTGGAGTGAGAACGAAGGGACTTACAAACAAAAAGCACACCTCTGCTTCTAAATCTAAAGAAATGATCACTGTAATGCTAAACACCCACCCCAGCATTTAAGCAGTGATATTTCATCAAGACATCAAGACTTTAAGAGCAAAGGAGAGTTACACAACATGGGAAGGAAAAAAAAAAGAAAAAAAAACTGAGACATTTCTTAAAAATTGTAAAATAATGGAATTGAGGAATCACAATGATCAGATAAGTCTGAAAGACTTAAATGCCTGAATTAAAATAGACTCATTGATTACTGACTCTAAAAGAGAGAAAGAGGCCAAGCTGTGAAGTCAGGACCAAGTAGGGGTATGTGATGGTAGAGACCATGGAGGAAGGTTCCAGTTTCAGGTCCTGAGTCTGTCTCAATGTACCAGATATGTCCACAGACATGCCCATGATCCTGGCTAGCTGCAGAACTACAGGAAGGATCATGGCATGATGATTCTGTCAAGGGTACTTCTTTCTCTTCTTCCCTCTCTCTCTCAGGAAATAAATAACACACTACTCAAGAGAAGCTAGATCACACATGGCAATGGCACCAGTACGGTCAGCTCCAGACATGCCAGTCCATGCCTGGAGTGCCCAAGATCCAAAGGCTGGAAGACTGGAGATACGGGGTTGCTGTGTGACCATACCCTGTAAAGGGTGCCTCTCTCTCTTCCAGTCTTACTTGCACATATATCTTCTCTATCACAAATAAAGAAAAACAGAAACAAAAAACTAGCTATCAAGCCATGACATAAACAGGGAAGACCAGAGAAAAGAGCCTAAAAAACAAATCTTTCACATATATTTTTATAAACCATAAGCAATGAATTAGAGACCAGCAGATGGCATAATGGTTGTGAGGCTTGACTCTCACATGGACAACCACAGCTCAAGGTCTGGACCCAGCAACTTGGAGCTCAGACCAAGAGCATATGCATGTGTGCCCACACTCCTGAGAGGAGAATCGAGGAGAATGGATTCTGGTCTACCCATCCTCCCTGGGAGAGGGGTTGATTTCTTGCTTTCTGTCTCTATCTGTCTCTCTGGCAAGTGCACGTTCGTTATAGCAAAAATCTCTCTTAAAATTTTAGATATAAAATAGACTTAAATTTTAATACTTAACATTTATACTTTTTGAAGTAACCACAATATCGAATTAAAAAAAAAAGAAGGAAAGAAATTTCCAACTTTACACAATGGTGTAATTTTTTTAAAGTTTATCTTAAAGCCTATTATGGAATCAAAACACTGAGGAAACTACAGGCAAGAATATTATAATTATTTAAAGTATAAAGATGAAAATCAGAAATAGAAGCACACACAGGGAATGAAAAGGATGAAGGAAGGAAAAGAGGAAAAGAGGGATAGAAGGAGGAAGGAAATAAATGCACTTCATTTAATATAAAGAAATTAGGATAAGAAATTATACCCTAGGAAAAAATAAGGATTGAACTAAGATTTCTTTAAATGAGCTAGGAATAAAAACAAGAAAATACAGGAGAAAAATTAATACAATAAAGGCTGAAGGATTGAAAGACCAGCAATATGGATATATTCATTCTGAAAAGGTCGATTGAGGATAGAGAAGGGAAATCGTACATTGAAAATAAGAAAATTTGAAGTACAACTCTAGAAAAATAACTAAAGGATATAACTTTTTAAAAAGCAAAATATATTGAACTGAAATCATGTTTTTTAAGGTAAAGGGAAAAGAATCCTAAACCGACTCATGGTTGGACAGGCTCCCAAAGGTCTTTCTAGAGGAGTTCTTCTCTTAACCACATGTGCACAGTGGAGGGAACAGCATGTCCAGAGCCCTGTGTGGACGTTATCAGAATGTAAATAACGTCCTTGTGTCAATCCTTTCTAACTTAGGCAAGGAAGACCAGGAAGGAGGTGTTTTCTCACATTACTATGCCTGACGACAAGAACTATTATTTAAAGAACTCAGCCGAGATCACAACCTTGCACAAGACCACTGCGATCCAACGCGAGGATTCTTTCTGCAAGGAGCTCTGTCCAGAGACCAACCCTGGACTGGAGCTACTCTTGTTATTGATCCTGATAGGTAAGGATAATTGCCCTGAATCAATTGGTGTAATTCCCTCCCATCTTCTCTTCCCACTTGTGATTTTTTTTCCTCTAAAACCTACTGGAGGATTTTAAGATTTTGGTCATCATATTCAAAGCAACCTGAATAACGTTCATCTGGTTACGTGCCTGCTGCAGTTTTTAAAGCTATGCCCAAATAAACCTATTTGCTTTATGTATTTTAACTGTTTACCTTTTGGTGTTGACACCTGTCTCACATGCCTTCACATTAGCAGCAAAGTCCACGGAAGCACCTCTCCCTAAGAACATGGTATGCAATTGAAATGGGGATGATGGGAAGTCACTGAGGATGTTGAAGAGTAAAGCATCAGGTTCATGTGTATGCCCCATCTCTCCAAGGTGATGAGAAGACATGTGGGCGAGAGAAACAAAGGCTGCAGTGTCCAATGTGGATCCACTGTTGCTGGGAAAATTGATACAATTGATACATACAGGGTAGTATGAAAACAGACAAGGATGGAGTGAGGGACATAGTGAGAAATAGTTCAAAGGTAGAATTGATAGCGCTTAGTGACATTGGAAGATGTGAACACACAATAGGGGGTATCTAGCATTCATTCCAGTTCTAGGTCATGTGCAGCTGGAAGATGTGCAAAATAAGGTTAGGGCAGGTTGAGAGAAGAGACTGGACAAAGGGACAAAACCTACTTCTCTAGTGTTCTACTGATAAAGATGAAGAAGTGTGTTTCTGAGCCCTCATATAGAGTACAGTACTTTCCATAGTGAACCAACTCACAGTATAGACACGTAAACACAAACTGATAAATCAGGATCTATCTTAGCAAAATAGTTTCACATTTTTAATACTTGCTGTAAAAAGTAGCAGCTTATATTCATTAGAACTAAGGTTTTTTTGAAAAGTATAGAAATAAGTAGTGGCTTAAACAATACACAATTCACTTATTTCTTACATAATAAGAGCAGCCTTATGCTGGCTTAGGAATTCTGCCATTATCCAGAACTACAGCTTCTTCTATTTCACTTCCTTAATCTCAACAGCTTCCATGTCATGGGCCAAGTGAGCTATTTCATGTTAAGTCAGTTTGTCTATCTCCTGACTCCAAGAAACAGGAAAGCATGACTTCTTCATGTAAGTACACCTACCGAAAGTTGCCCATACCAATATCTCACAAACTTCATTATATTTCATGGACACCAGATGCAACTTAACCAAGAGAGACTGCTTAATTTTTTATTTGGGGCAGCTGAGTATCCACCCCAAATTGGAGCATTCTGTTAGTTTAGGTGAAATGCAAATTGGATATTGGCTGACAACCATATAGTTAGTTGATAATAAAAAAAAAATTGCATTTTGAGATGTGGATAAATAGTGTGTTAGTGAGAGGGGAACTTCTGAGTCATGTTTTCTCTACAGGAAAACATTTCAATTGAGACTTCATGAGTTGGACTAGCTTATTTTATTCATGGAACACCTATTATTGGTTTTAACCTTACCGACTCTGTTTCATGAGACTGCCACAGAAGTGCATGCCTTTGGATTTCCCTGGTATCTTTTTAGGTTTTATCTATTAATAATAGATGTATCAAAGTCTTTTATTGCCCATTGTGTTGTATCAGAAATTTGAGCAACAGACTTGAATGACAGGTACACAAATTCAAAGAGAACAGGCAGAAAATCTGTAAACAGAGACATGGCAAATGACATAAAAATTTTTTTTTAAAAAAAGAGCTTTGAAGGCCAAGGGCAAAAAGCCAAAAAAAAAAAAATGGAGAAGAATAAATAAAGTGGAAGAGGCAAAAAGTAAAGAATAAAATTTCTGTAAAAGAAAGGAAAACTTGAGAAATAACAGATTGAAGAATTGAGCAAGCATGAGAATAGGTCTCAAAGCCCAACTGATAGAATCAACTTACAGTTTTTAACTTTTTGAAATTCTTTCTAATCACAAATGGCACTGGTAATATTGGGTTTTAGATTGGGCCAGGCATGGGGAGGGGGGGCAGGGGGCAGCAGTAATACAGCAGTCTGCATTGCTAGGGCCATAGGGAAGGTATTGGGTATAATCCTCAGATCTCCCTGCATTCCCCCGGTTATGTGTGAGCCCCTGATCAGGACAGGCTGAGGCTGAGGGGTGGGTCACACGGTGAAGACACTGGTAGAGCCATCTTTCTATCTGTCTCTTTGCCCCTCCCCATCTCTGTCTGTACTTCATGGAAGAAATACAGTAAACTTCAAAAAGTCACTTTAAAAAACATATTGTAAAAACATAGGTATAGAAATATCTCTAGGTATAATGGGACTATGTCTAAAAATGCTGTGGCTAAATATTCTGCTAACCATGTAGGTTTATTGACTTGTTTCCTTGCCCAGTTGAGTCAAAACAATCTAGTCAGAATAGACACATGCAAAACTTTCAACACTTAAATGGACTCCTACTAAGAAAAGAGGCAGCAAAATCAGAACCAAAGATTTTAAGATAAGCTCTCTTAGTCTTGGTTCTCGAACAACTTCCTTGTTTGTAAATATACTTTCCTTCTAAGTTCATGAAATTTAAGAACATTCCCCAGTGAATTCTGGCCTCCTCTGGAATGAAGTAAAGTCATGATGCATTATAATGTACATTCATTTTGAAGACAATAATATAAGTTTAATTCGATTTTCTTCATGTAAGAATGAGTGCAGTATAATGCAAGAATTATTTTTTTCCAGAGCAACATATTGCATCTGAATTTTTCAACATCTAGAAGTTGAAAAAGCTCCTTACATAGACACAATAATTACAGTCCCTTCCTTTAAAAGGAAAATTATAAATAAGACTAGAAACAACATTTCATTAAAATCAGAGATTGTCTGCAATAAAATTTCCAAGAAGAAAAATATAGGTGATGTGGGCACACATTTTAGAAAACAGCTGCAGAAACAGGCTTCCACAGTGAAGTTTCTATCCTGGAAAATATACATATAAAAAACTGAAGTGAAGTAAGATGGTGGTGGGGGAAGGCAAGTAAACCATTGGAGTCAACAGAACTTGTTCTCTACATTGTGTAATACACACCAAAATTCAGTGTCCCTAAGTTCACAGAAGTTGTGCCCCAGTCACAAAGTTCCCAAAAGACCACCAGGGAGCCATTCTGATGTAAGCACATGAGGGTCGCTTTTATTCAGGCTCAAGCCAGGACTCCTAATCTCACAGGCACAGCAGGTCAGAGTTGAGAGCCCCGGGTGTTAGTTGGACTGGGTTTTTACTTGGCTGTTGTAGGGGGAGGTCCAGGGGTGCTGAGGAATGCACTCAGGCCTGCTACACATTGGCTGTAGATTACAGGGAGTGCAGCTATCTCTGGTATCTCCTTTGTTTTTTCTAAGCAAAAATGTTACTTTAGGTTTCTGGTATCTCCTTTGTGTCTCTCATTGGTCAGTCCCGGTGGGGTGATGGTCTCATGATGTTTTCTTACTTAACCAGCTCACCCCCTTGAAATGGCACTGATTCTCAGCAGGGTGGGTTTAACAAAATGGAGTCGTCCTGAAAGAAATGGAGTCACTCTGGCCCTTCAACGTCTATCATACCTGCAGAGTGTTGGGAATCATTTTGACCTTTGTGTGAGAAATCTTTTACTTTGTACATTGACGTTGTGAAAAGTGTTGACAGAGTTGCAGATGCCACATGTTCAACTCTGAGAGCTAAGCAGCTTCTAAAGTGAGTGTTTTATAAATACTATGATATTTCACAGCCACAGAATAATAAGTCAAAATTACATGTACATATTAAGTGGTGATTAAAGGGCAGGGAAACAATACATTTTATTCTAGAGCAATATACATAATAAAATTGGAATAAGATTTCATTTTTAAAACTGAGTTCAAAATGAGGTGATAGGGGAAGTTTATTTTGTGTTGAAATTTGCCGTACGAAACAAACATTTTAATAACTGTAATCCTGCATTAAGCATCAGTTTTTTAAAAGATGATCTATTTTTCAGTAGACATGTGTAAGCATTACTTTGTTGGAGTGACTCAGTTCATAAAACTACCTTCATTTTGTGGGTCTCTAAAAAAGTTCTTTTTATTTTATTTGGGCATAAAACCTAAGAATTGATTATAGCTGAATTTACTCTGAGTAAAACATGTTTTTAAGTGATGGATAATAAAAACCTCCTTTTTTTTAGATAGTAAAGAATCACTGCTCAGTAGTTTAAACAATAAGTTATAAAGAGATTGCATTCATGTTTTGAATAATTACTATAAAAGATAATTTACTACTATTTTCTCATGTCACACAATTATTGCTTGATTTTAATGATTTTAGTTTTATAATGCAGATTACTTAAGAACCTTGACATTCATGGATTTAACATTTGTAATTTCAGCACTTCCCAAGGGATCCAGTGATCCATGGCCTACAGCAATTTAAAATTTTGCTGAAGTACCCATATATATGTGCTAATTGTGAGCAGAAATGGCCCTGAAGCTAAAAAAGTTCTCAGCAAAAGTCGTAAGTCAGGACCAATTGAATCTTTTAAAAATCACCCAATTTTGTCTTTGTTTAACCTTACTTTGCACTTCTAACCTTAAGAAACTACACATTTTTGACAATGAGTTTATTGATATTGCTTAACCAATTGACTACTTAGCTTTATCATCTACAGTGAAATTTATTTATCCCTTTCTGATTCAAAACATAGGTAAACAATTCTATCTTTATGACAGCCAAATTGTCCATTTTACATGGAACATAATACTCAAATATGTCTATTTCAACAAATTCCACAGATGGAATATTCCAAATCATGTTTTTCTTAAAAGTTTGGGCTAAAAATAAATTCACATGTAATTGCATAATCTACCCATATGAATTAAATGGTGGAAATTTATCTCCTGTGATGAATGAAGTGATAAAACAACTGCATTGAGCTAACAGGTGTTTGCTGAGGCTAACTAAGATTTTTGCACTCCCAGAAAACTAGGAGTCCTCTGAACTCACTGAAATGCAGATTCTCTGTAATCAGACTGCCTGAGTTTAAATCCTGGATCCCCCACTGACCCCTTTATGTGACCATAAACAAGTTACTTAACCTCTCTGTGCCCGATCCTCACAAGTAGTAACAGTAATGATCTCATGCTTCTGAGTGCCCATTGTTAAGTCAGACGATCCCCAGCTCAGTGCATGGCACAAACTAAAAATGCAGTAAATTGGAATTTTGCTGATTCTGACCTCTTTCTGGGGGGTCTACTTTGTGACAGGGGCTTAGTTAATATGCTAGCAAATCTAATGAATTACCCAGACTCCACATCTCAGCACAGTTTAATGTGTGTGGGGGAAGAATTTTTAAATTTTTGGTGGTTTCTTTGTGTTTTTTTTTTTTTTTCTCAGTACTGTATATTCATTCAATTGACTGACACACACTTACTTTCTTCTAGGCAAACAAATAAACTGTGTTTAGACACAGAGATAGCTATAACCAGAGAAAAGAAACAGAGAACTAGATAAGAGTGAGACAGAGACTGAAACAGAAAGGTAGTGGTAGATGATGGAGTAGCAGAACGATAGATAGGTAGATAGAGAGAAAGATGAGAGATAAAGAAAATTATACAGTTTGTATTAAGATTCTAGTTAAGATATGACCAGGACTTTCTGGGGAGAAAGGAGCTTGTGAATAAATAATATGCTTTTATTAGAACTTAAAGAAAATTATATTGATATGCTTAAAATTTGCCCTAAACAAAATGCTTAATAGGGCTATTTAAGAGAAGAAACACAATTTAGAAGCCTATTTTTATTCTCTAATATGTATAATATTACAATATTATATTAGTTGCCTAATCAAATTGGATCTGCCCTTAACAATGTAAATAGCTTTGATCTACTTTTTAACTATAAAAAATGAAATTCAATGTGGGAGATCTCTCTTGCTTCTTTTCCTTCCTCTTTTTCCCTTTTTTTATTCATTACTTCTGTGTATAATTTTTATTTAACAGTGGCCTGTCAGGATCTAAGAAAGAGTATAATATTTGTTCAAAACTATGACACTGTTTCAACTATTGCTGAGGTTCTAAACTTTTTGGTAATATTATGGTGTTGTTTTTATTTTTAAAATAAAATGGAAGATAATAAAATGTAGCCTGAAATGAATTAGAGTAAATGTACATAAGATAAAAATCAAAAACAAAAGTTGTAGTCCTTCAAGGTTTGAAAGATGACAAACATCTTAAAATATTTGGGGAAATATTTTCTTTTCTAACAGCCCAAATTTTTCTCTTAATAACTTCTTTAAAAATTGGAAGTTGCAGATTTCAAAGACTGATCCTAGAACACTGGGCTGACAATTCTCTAATTGTACTTTCTACATTTTATAGCTTATCTGTGTGTCTACCCATCTCCCCCATCATCAGTCTGTCAGGTTCTAAAAGACATCGACCATATCTCCTACATTATAGATGCTCAACATATTTTTAATGAGTGAATGAAGAGGATGATTTTTAAGGTTCATGAGTAGACTTTATCTTTGATCATAAAGATACCAACAATCACAACACTATTAGTCATGTGTCACATAATGACATTTTGGTCAACAATAGACTAGACCATATATATAATTATGGTCCCCTATGCAGCATAGAAGCAATATCTTAAGGCCTGTGTGTTTAATAGACTATACCATCTAGGTCTGTGTAAGTACATTCTAGGTGTACACACAAGGACACAATCTCATAACAATCCATTTCTGACAATGCATTCCCATTGCTAAGTGATACAGGACTGTATAAGATTTAGTTGAGAAAGACCCAGAGGTTAGGATGCTTTCACTGACAAGACAAAATATTGACTATTAAAGCTAATTTATACAAAATAATTTTACAAATGGTTTATGCTCAAGTAATGAAAATGAGGGACATCCACACAATTTAGAATCATAGTTTCATTGCATATGGAATTGTCATTCCCATAGAGCATGCTTTTTGTTAGGATACTTACCAGACCAGGAAAGTCAATTCTCTTGCCATGTATTCACATATTTATTTAATAGATTTTTATTAAGTATTAACTAGAGCATTACTTATATATAGTGTTCAAAATTTTTCTGAAATGAAGTTTATGTTCAACAAAATGAAGCAGAAACTGCCAAAAAATAGAGTTAAAATTATTAAATATGCACACAGGCTACAAATGAGAACACCATGCAAAGTATTGTGAGTGTTACTAGGGTTTGAGTAAAGGAGCTGGAGTAAATTTTGGGGAAAACTTTTGGAATACACTCTCCAGGATATTTTGAATGTATGGAACATCCAATCCATCACAATGCCTAACTTTCAAGCAGAAATTACCAGTGCAAATGGATTTTGCCTGTAGACCAAATTCTGAGCATCAGTTTATTCTTTCTGGGCCTATCAGCATAATTCCTAAATAAAACAATGCTAAGAAAGTAACTCATTATTAAATCCTGGAGCCATAACTGAGATGTACAGTGATGAATTTACTAGAATAGTTTATTTTCCTAAATCCCCATCCGTGGTGTGTAGGAGTCAATTAATTGTTAAAGTTTCAGAAATTTGTAGAGTTTGCTTATTTAAATAAACAAACAGAACTCAAAACTTACTACTTACTAATAACTTTACAGCTTTAAAAATTTTTTTTCCAGATGATGCATGTGCTCACCAGGGAGAAATGGAGTGAAAGAGGAAGAAAGCAACCTTCATGATTCATGGTCCTGCCACAATCCCTTCTCCTTTCCAAATTTTGGGTACAAATAATTTCTTAAGGCCGCTGGGTCCAAGGCTTAATCTGTACTTTCAGCTATATGGGATCACCAAGAAAAGGTTGGTCCATTATTACATTTAAAAAAAAAATCTACTGTGTTCTTAAGTTTATTTCAGTTATTATAGGTACATTCTATATGATAGAAATGCAGCAACATGGAAATTATAAATTTTACAATTTGGGGCTTGGTTTATTCTTTATCTTATGATCTAGACTTTTAAAAATGATGTACAATCAACGGGAAAAGAAAGAAGCTAAACATTTAAGGGACACAAAAATGAAACATGTGTTGATGATAATGTGTATGATAATATCTTTAATTGGACTAATATATAGTGTATTCATGCTGGGAAAATTTATTTTACAAGCTGTAATGATATAAAGTGATTGAGTATATAAATAAACATTAAAAAATGATGTATAAAATGTTTTTAATACAAGACTGAACATAAGAGTAGGTATGCCTATAGTCATTACATGATGAATATCACAAAAATCCAAAGAAATATTTGAAAACTGTTATCCAACTCAGGAAAACAGCTGCTCACACTGAAGAACTAATGAAGTTCCAACATACATTTTAATCATCTCACTTTTGTCTTGTCAATGGAAATGGAAATACCAGCCAGTATTTATGTTAACACTATATTCATTTATTATTTACAGCCATAGTGTAGCTACAGATACAAGAGTTCAGCAAAAATTAATGAAAACATTCTGAGTCAATTGGTTGCATGGAATTTATAACAAAAAATACTGTAAATTTATTATTTCTAAACTGTGAGCTACATGCATTTGTAAAATTGATAAATGTCCATATAAACACATATACAAACATACTCTATATTATCAAAATTAATGAAACAATAGTTTTAGGCTTAAATATGTTAGTAAGTAGGGTTTTTTTTGTTTGTTTGTTTTCATTTTTTTTTTTCCCCTCACAGAGGTTTTTGTTAAGGGCATGTGTGCTCTACAGGAGAAACACAGAGAGACAGGAAGTAAGAAATCACCCCCAGAGGAGATGGGCATGCCACAATACCTTCTCCTCCATTCTCCTCTTGGGATTTTGAGCATGCACACACATGCACCTGGCTTGAGTTTTTTAAGCCATTAGGTCTGGGACTCAAAACACAAGTCAACTACATGAGAGCCCACCAACATCACCAACATGACATATGCTGGTCCCAATAAGTATGTTTTCTACAGTTATTTGAAGTTAATTAAATTGTTCATAAAGAAATTAGTTCTATAAACCTACCCAAATACATAATGCAAATCTTGATCCTGTGCCCCTTTTATTTACTCACCCTATGCTTTCTTTTTTAGCACTTATTATTGTTTGTATCATTTTTTGGTTTAATATAGGTCTTCTTATACTCAATCATATCTGCTATGTGAGGATTGATCAGTGTTCATAATGTTCCCTATTGAATATCTAGTGTTTATCACAACATAGATATTGGTCCTGGTGAGGGTATTTAGAGCAGAATTCATCAAAAATTCTCATTAAATATTCTCCTTATGAACAAAGGAGTGAATGAGTAGAAGAATGAATCCTTAAAGGCTATTTTATTGCTATTTGAACCATGAGGATTGATGAGAGTATTAGAAAAAGTTTGAATTTGTCAAGAATATGCTACAGAACAATAAATAAGTCATTCTTCTCACTGATAGCTTTTTCACAGAGTTTAAACATTCAGAACTCCATAGATAAGTTTTATCCCTCTTTTCTCTCACCATCTTTTCATAATGTCCTACCCAAATCGCATCAATATTAAGGAGATGAAGAAAGAGAGAGGGAGCAAGAGAGTCACTTAGAATGCAGAAAATTTGAAATATGCTTTTATTTCAGATATAAATTTCCAGTATTCTTTGTTGTAAGTGTATATTCCAAATTTTCTGTAACTATGCATTATAGTTACAAATATAATTTCCATTATAAATCACCAGTGTTTTTTTCTTCTCATTAGTATTATTATTATTTACATATTCAATTGCTATACATCATTTAGATTGTAAAGGGAATTTATCCAGCATGATACACATCTCAGTCCAGTTGAGAACACTATACACATTCTCATCAACAGATAATAAAACATATCTGTGTGCCATAAATATTTTACCTCTCCATTCTTTTTCTCAAATTTCTTTTTCTGCTCACTTTCCCTCCCAAAAATCTCCTTCCACTTTGTCTCTAGTGCCCACAGCAATTTTCAATGCTTTTATGACCTCCAGTCTTTCAGTCTCTACCATAGAGTGTGGACAGTCTGTATATGTTAAGTGGAGACATACAATGTCTCTCTTTCATAGCCTGACTTGCTTTACTCAGCAACAAATCTTCCATATTCGTCCACTTTCTATCAAATTCCAGGGCCTTGTTATTTTTTATGGATGAATAATATTCCATGGAGTACATGTGCCACACTTTTTCAATCCATTCGTCCATTTGTGGACGTTTGGGTTGGTTCTATGTCTTAGCAATCATGAATAGTGCTGCAATAAATATAGTTGTGCAAGAGCTTTTCTGACTGAGCATCCTCCTGTCCTTTGGGTAGATACCCAGGAGTGGAATTACTGAATCATATGGTGGTTCTAGTTTAAGGTCTTTGATGAACCTCCATATTGTTCTCCACAGTGACTGGACCAATTTACATTTCCACCAACGATGTAGAAGTGTTCCCCTTTACCATATCCCTGCCAGCATTTATCATTTTTTGTTTTTTAAATCTTTGCCATTTAATCTTTGATTCCCTTCGATTTAAAAACAGCAACAAAAATATAGAGAGATCTTTAAATAGATGAATAAAAACTAGTTGTGTCAAACTAAAATAATAATATGTTTTTGATGTCAGATAGTGAAAGGGATCCCTGGGTGTTTTATCACAAGACATTATAATGCTAGTGTAAACTGTTTATTATTTTAAAAATAAGAGAGATCACATAGCTTTTTAAAGGATATTTTCAAATAAAAGCTGCCAACTACAGCTGTAGTTATCACCAAGGAAAAGTCACTGTGTCCTAAAGAGTTCTTCCAGAAACCAGGATGTCAGTTTCAAGGTTATAAAGTGCTTAAGTGTAAGTCTTTCATTTTTCCAAATTCCTACCCACTTATTATACATCCGGATTCTTCTGTACCAGACCCATCCCTGTAGGACCACATTAATTTCTGAATTGGTATAGATGAAAATATGGAGTGAATTGTCAACTATGTGTGTGAACTCCATCAGTGGAGTAGGTTTCTTTACAGAGAAAAATTTCCTAACTTTTTTTTAAGCTTTTTGCCACAGGACACATGCACTTGTCCAAGACAGAGAGAGACAAAGAGAGACAAAGTGAGAAATGACCCTCTATGGGGGATGGACACCCACAATCCCTTCTCCTCCAGTCTCCCCTTGGGATTTTGGGCACTCATGCACATTCACCCAGTATGATTTTCAAGTTCCTAGGTCCAGACTCAAACCACAGTCAGCCATGTGTGAGTCCAGTGTCATCCCTAGAAATATATAAACAAGAAAAAATGGGGAGTTTACCTAAAGTGAACAATTAGGAGAAGAAAACGAATGTTTTACTGTTGTGCAGGCTGATCCATCTGTGCAAGCCTAATTTCACCTATGGCTCCATTAAAAACAAAAACTGAAATTTTACTTCTTTATCTTTGTAATAATAGCATGCCTATAAAGACACTTTTCTTCCCAAAAGTTCCCAGCCAAAATGTTAACTCCCTCTGGAATGGCCATTACCTCAACATTTTTCCCTTCAAAGCTTTTTAATCACAACACTCCAGGAAACCACAAAGAAATGATGACTGTACCCAGCTATTTATGATCTCAAACTCAAAGTGTTTTCAGTTAGCAAGTTAGCTTACCTCAATATTTTTCCCTTCAAAGCCAGACGTGGCTTTTTAATCACAACACTCCAGGAAACCACAAAGAAATGATGACTGTACCCAGCTATTTATGATCTCAAACTCAAAGTGTTTTCAGTTAGCAAGTTAGCACTGATAATCAGCATTTTAGCCCAGAGGAGTTAAATTAGATATATAATAGACAAAGCAAGAACTTATCTAGTGGCAGAATAGTTTCTAATACAAACTTCTAGAGTTTTAATGCTTTAACTTAGGACGCTAGCCCGAGTAAAATGCTTGAAGTGGATATCAAATTATATGAACACAGATTTTCTATTTCATAAATACACAGGAGAGAGCATGATGCTAGGATTAAAATATGTATATAATACGGGGCAGGACTCCAGGAGCAAAGATATAGATGAGAACATTGGTGACCCATAAATAAAGTCTTGTTGGTGCATTAATACATCCCCATCTACAGCTGAAAAAGTACCTTCAGCATTGCCAACTGCACAACCTTGGATTTGTAGTTCCACATTTTGAAACAGCTATTGAATTTAAGGGCATTAGAATTAATGAGGTTATAAGCAGTCAACACATGGCCTTTGTGAAATAAAAAGATGTTTATACTGAGAAAGTAATGGACTGTGGTTGAACTGGCCAGACCACCCAATTCATCTCATTAAGAAGCACACACAGGAATGTAGTCAGGGAGACTAATTGAAAAGAGAAAATGGTGTGTTCCTCCCTTAAGCTATATTACCTTCAATACTCTCTTTCCATGGTTCTCAACATTTTATGGTGAGCAGTTTATATTTTAAAACTAAATCGATAGTATGGTTTTCAGTTTTGCTGAATTAGGCTTCACACACACACACACATACACTCACACACTGGAAGTCGAGTGTTGTTAAATTGAGCAGTTGATTGTTTCATTGTTTTGTGATGGTACAGAGGTATTTAGAGATAGAAGTTAGTTATATGAAAAGCTGACTTTGCTAAAATGAAAAACGGCATTATTAAAACACAGAAGACTATAAGAAAAATATTTAGTTCAGTTAAATTTATGAACCATAAAGCACACAGAAAATAATCCATTTCTTGTTCCTGTGTTGAATTAAAGTATTGCTAATCATGCTTCAAAAACCATTGCTTCTGCAGACATATTAAGTTTTGTTAGAGGGAAGATTAAATAGCTACAGACATTTTTCCATTTGAACAGTAACTGATGATTACATTTTATAGAAGCAATATTTTTTAGATTTTAAGAAGCTCTTCAAGTAAACTAATAAAAAAGGCATTTGGTCATCGATGCTACTTTTCTGATTAAATGCCAAACAAAAACGTTCACAAAAGTCAACTCATTTATACGATTGCTCCTATTATTTATTTTACTTTCTAAAGCTATGGTGATCCATAAATGAATAATGGTGAAATGTCAATTTTGGATTAGTATTAGCATGCTAATATTTTTCTCACCAGCTTCATATGAAAATAATTGCCATTTAAATAAACTTTTAATGTATCCTAAAAGGCACTTTAATATATTATCAGAAAATGTTTTATTTTTCCTAATTCATCTCTTTCATACATATCTACATGTCTGTGTGGATGATGACAAAAAGTTAGAAATACTTACCTAAGTGTTTATCATAGAGTATTAGTACTTAATTTTTTAATTAAAATGTTCTCTGATAGCTAAATCTTATCTAAAAGGCTATCACTAGGATGTTATCAGCAACTAGGAATTTAGCAATATTGGAAGATATTCCTACATATATTTAACCTTCAAAAATTCATTTGAGAAAACTGGCATGGAGTCCAGGAATGAACATTTGAGAAAAGCATAAAATTTGTTAAATTCTTGCTAGTTTATTGCTGAATTCAACTCTTCCAAAAAATCAAAAACTTAATACTTAAATTAGTATTTGTTCATAATATTATTATTCTACTTTAAGTCCAACAACTGATACTTGGTGAGACTATTTACATGGAATGAACCATCCTCAGTGGAATTTCAAATTTAAGACACAACTAGGGACATAGGCCAAGGAACTCATCATAAAGACTGGAGGCTAGAGGCCAAAGGAAAAGTGGGAGGTCACAGATAAAGAGTTTCTCAAACCAAAATTGATAAAAGTGAGGGCAGTTCTAGGAGCTTTGTGGAGAGCTGCCAGGAAAAAACTACTATCTCTGACTCCAAGCTTGCATTCAGAAAAGTAAATTGTCATAGTAATATAAGTTGACATTTATTGAGCACTAACTATTTGCTAGGGGTTGTTCAAAATTTGTTTTCATTATGTTAGTCCTCATAGCAACACTGTGAAATAAGTACTAATGTCTATATTACAAAAAAAAAAAAAAAAATCAGAGAATCCATTATGTACCTCAGGACTAATAATGGGAAGGAGACAGAATAACTAAGAAGGTTAGTTATTTTCTAGATAGGCCTAGATGATCAGTTTTCATCTAGTCTGTGCATACAGTAGTAGAACCGACATGCCCTCTGGCAAATGAAAAAAATAAAATAAAATAATTCTGAGAGAATTAGATAAAAGAAAAAAGAGATAATTTCAAAGTGTAGATCTTAGACAAAGCAACCTAGTATAAAAACAAGATAGAACTATAGACATAATTGCTAAAGCTCTCTTTAAAGCAGATATTTGTTCTATTTCAGCTTAACAAATCATTTATTGAGCTCCCACTGAAAGGGCTGAGCTCCTTAAGCCTTGAGTGGAACTAGAGATAAAAATAAGTAAATAAAACAAAATGTTGATATTCACTTCAGTTGTACCTAGTTCAGTGAAGATTTAAATAAAGGGATGGAATCAACTGGGTTACTGGGATAACCCGTAGTTCAACAAACTCTATAGCTAGAACCTACCTACAAAGACTTTGTATTCTTTCTCTAGACCTGCTGCCCAGTTCTCGACCCACTTACAGCATCACGTTTCTAAATGGAACTGAAACTTATGGATTTTTTGTAAAGTATTTTCCACTTGGAGAAACTGATCCTGAGCTGACACCATTTTCCGTGTGAGGTCAGAGAGGACAGGGAAGCACTTGGCCATCTTCAACTGAAGTGGAGGGTACAAACTTGCAGAGCAATAAAACCTCTAATTTCGAGGAACAAAACCATACTCCAAAGAAGCATCCTCCCCATCACCACCAGCAGCACCAGTAGAAGCAACACCAATAGCCACCGCCACCACCAATACCTGCAAATGGGCAATAGGCCAGCAGCCCAAGTGAAGGCTTGACCTCTGACCTGAAGGAAGCCAGGAGAAAAGACTTTCGCCCAATGGAGTCATCTCTTTGTGGGCAATCTTTCCTCCTGATATCACTGAAGAGGAAATGAGGAAACTATTTGATATATATGAGAAGGCAGGTGAACCTTTATTTGTAAGAACAAAGGCTTTGGCTTTATCTGCTTGAAAATGTGAACCCTTGTAGAGATTGCCAAAGCAGAACTGGACAGTGCCACTCCGTGGAAAGCAGGTGTGTGCAGGTTTGGTCTGCTGCAGTGTATCCCTTACAGTGTGAAACCTTCCTAACATGCCAGGAGTCCATTGAACTGTTGGAAGAAGCCTTTTCTGTGTTCACCCAGGTGGAAAGAGCTGTGGATGATCATTGTGGATGATGGAGGAAGGCCCTTAGGAAAAGGCATTGCTGAGTTCTCAGGGAAGACAGCTGCTGGGAAAGCTCTGGACAGATGTAATGAAGGCTCCTTCCTGTTAACTTAATTTCCTTGGCCCATGATTGTGGAGCCCATGGAGCAGTTAGATGGTGAAGAGAGACTTCCAGAGAAGTTGTTTAAAAAGAACCAGCAATTTCCCAAGGAGCGAGAGAAGCCACCCAGATCTGCAATTCCCAGATCCTTTGAGTATGCATATGCTGTTCGCTGGAAGGCACTCACTGAGATGGAGAAGTGGCAGCAGGACCAGAGGGACCCAACATCAAGGAGGCTCCTGAGAAGCTAGAGACTGAGTGGAGGCTGCCCCCCTTGAGCACCAGGTCATGCTTATGAGATAGGACTTGATGAGCCAAGAAGAAGTGCAGAGGATGGAAGAGCTACACAACCAAGAGGTGCAAAAACGAAAACAGCTGGCACTCAGGCAGGTGAAGGAGCACAGGCCCCATGAGGAAGAGATAGGGCAGCAACAGGAAGCAATGATGCAGTGACAGCAGGAAGAATTCAAAGGAACCTTCCCTGAAGCGAGAGAGGAGATACGGATAGGTCAGATGGCTATGGGAGGTGCCATGGGCATAAACAACAGAGGTGCCATGCCCGCTGTTCTTGTGCCAGCTGGTACCCCAGCTCCTCCAGGATCTGCCACTATGATGCCAAACAGAACCATAGAATTAACCCCACTGACAACTGGACACTTTGGTCAAGCTGCTACAATGAAAGGAATTGGGGCTATTGGTGGAACTCCTGCATTGAACCATTCAGCTCCTGGAGCTGAATTTGCTAGAACAAACGTTGCCGATACTAATAAAATTGCAGTATCAAGCTTTCTAAAATCCTTAAAAGAGCGATTTTTTTTGGGGGGGGACTACCCTGAAAAAGTGTTAGGGATTCCTCCCAATAGTTAGGTCTTCCCTGCCTGCACTACCAGAGTCAGAGGGCAAGGGAAGTGTGGTATTTAACAAGTCCATTCTGTGTGGTACGTTGATTAATCAATGTCCGAGTGGTACATTCCTTAAGTCTCAGATGCGATTGTTGAGGGGCTGAGGAACCATGGCAAAATGGATCAGTTAATGCCCCTAATCTTGATCATTCTATGTTTTGTCCATCATGTTATATTTGCTTTCTCACCTGCACTCCCTAACCCCAGTATCACTGCCATGTATACCACAAAATACAAACAGCCCCTCTGCTCCATTCACTCTCAGGTGAGAATTTGGGCAAATGTACACGTGGTTCTGCTATTCTATATGTTGTCCCTTCATGTCCTAAGGAAGACATTTTCATTTTATATATATTTTTTTAAAAATTGTGTTAACTTTCTTTTCCTTGGGTAAGGACAACCCAGGAAAGGTCCCTTTGTGTCTGAGCTGTTCTGTTCATAGCTTTTCTAGATAGGCCTAGTGCAATCTTGGGAAGAGTGTTGCTGTTATCTGAAGGTCTGATGTTAGCTCTTAGCTTTGCCTATTTTAGATAGCTATGCTGTGCATCTTTTTTATTGGCATACCATGTTTGATTTGTTCTGATACCTTACATTTGGACATTTTTTGAGAAATGGAGTAATAATAATAAAGTTATTAAAATACAATAATAAGCCTTTAAAAAAAATGATGTATTCTTTGACTGAATTACCTGTAAGGTATATAGGAGTTGTGTTGCATTTTGATCCTTCTCTTGCAAGGTAAAATTTTTTTTTAACTTGATTCCTCTGCCCTACAAGATTCTGAGAAGCTTTGAACTCAAAGAATATAAAACTATAGAGCATCATGCTTGGTCATGCTCTGTTTATTTCACACAGTAGGTGTTCAATACTTAACTATGGAACTTAAAGTGGGCATGGAAGAGAGCCTTATTTTAGTATGTCTTTCACTGAAAAAAAGAATCCAGATTTTTCTTTTTCTTCTTTTCTCAAAACCTGTGGGGCCACTTACATATTTAGTCCTTAAAGATGTCATAAACTAAAAGCAAGATTTTTTTGTTGATAACCATAGAAAAATGTCTTCGATGAATTTTATAGCTTCTTAAAATTGCTTTGGAAACTTTCATGTAATTATATCTGGAAAAGTAAAGAATAGGATAGGGGTTTTTTTCATATTAAAAGAGTTGCAGAGAGTACACTGGAAGTCTTGAAAGTTGATTATTTTTATCACCTCAAATCCACTCTCTGACACAACCTAGAGACCGTGTTTTATCTTACCTATTTTCCTTCTTGCCTCATCTACTTCAACCTCAGCATTCCTGGCAGAAAATGTTAAGTCATTCTCCAAGTTACACAGAAGGACTTCTTACTGAAAATTTACACCTAAGACAGATAGCCCTTAACTTCTATAATCAAATCCCAGCCAATCTATTTTGACTGACAAACAGAATCACTTCCTCCAATAGTACCTTACTTTCCCATCTGGGCAATATGCTTTAAAGCCCTTCCTTTAGCCATAGCTGTAGTATGGCCCTCTCACGCTCATTCTAGAGTCTGCAAAAAAAAAAGACATTGAATGAAAAGGCAGCAGACACCTAGAATTCATCTCTCAGATGGAAGGGTAGGGCTTACACTTACACGGGGTGCCCTTTCAGAACAAATTAGAAAGGACAAGAAAATCTAACGGTACAAAATCTTTCCTGATTTCACAGTTGCTAATCGTGTCCTGTATTAAGGTCAAAGATAGAGGCTTTGGTGCAGTTCTCTTTGTCTCAGCTGAGAAAGTAACGTAGCCAAAAATGTCTATTTAATTTTCTTTGGGGGCTAAAAATGGACATTTTTGACAGAAACAGGTCTCCCAAGTTAGTGGATCATTTTTAAAAGAAGGGCATATCTGCTATTGCTTTTACCAACCTAACCCTGCAAGAATTTAAGACAGTATCTTTTCAGCTGGAGAGGCTTGGTTTCCTGTGGTTCCTTTAATTCATGTCCCTCATTTGTGCATTAACAAGAAATTATCCACCTGGTGACCCCATGCTGTCCCCGGCACTAACACCTCCACCAAGTGTAAATGGAAGGAAACTACTTATAGACAGCAAAAGAGGATTGATGAAATGCGCAAAAGGATGACTGAAAGCGTAACAGACCAGACAGGCAGTGCTTATAATGGTTTTGAACTACAGAGACTGAAAAATATTTTTCTTTCACCCTCCCTTCCTTTAAAGTTTTACTTCATCAGCCTCTATCTCTAGCAGACGAAACGTGGATACACCACACTATAGCCAGTAAAGTGATAGAAAGGACTGTCTGGATCCCAAAATGTTTAGAAACAAACAACTTGCAGCCACTTGCTCCCTCCCTCCTGTCTCCCAGGGTCTCGGAAATCTTTGCCATGATAGCTTTGACTAATGCCCCTGAGCCATCCTTTGTGGATGAAGTATGCTCGCTCTGCCACACGCTGCAGGAGTTGCTTGGTCTGGCTGTGCTTTATATAGAGAGCTTTCCATTTTCCATCATAAGATCTTGCTATTTGAGCTGTTTGCAAACAAAGCCTCTGCTTTTAGAGCTGTTTTCTCTCCGCTGCAGGCACTAACTGACATACTTCTAAGTTCACGATAGCGCAATAGCTGCAAATAAATCATGTGTTTTTCCTTTCTCGTTGTTTAATAGCAAGGAGATGGTGATCATCACTCCTTATTGATTATTTCATCATTGTTGGAGACTTATTTCACACAGCTTTATTCTATTTCTAGTTCTTTTAAGAGATTTTTGCTATAAGATGCATGTGCTCACCAGAGAAACAAAGAAAGACAAAGAGAAAGAAATTACCCCCCGGGGGACAGCCATGATACAATCTCTTCTCCTCCTAAGATCTTAGACACACACACACACACACACACACACACCTGGCATGTGCTTTAAGTTGCTGGGTCTGGAACTTGAGCTGCAGTTAACTATATGGGAGTTCAAAAATGTAACCCTCATGCCATCTGCTGGTTCTCTCTATTTCTAATTGTCTTAACCATGTTTTTAGTTTTTTGTTTTGTTTTGTTTTGCTTTGTTTTTGTGTGATGCTGTGACATCTGGAGGCACTACTGACCCTGGAGAGATTGCTCCTTCTAGTACTAGACGATTTTATGACTACTCAATAGCTCACAGTGACTGCACCTTTTATATTCAAACGAACCTGTCCAGAACCTAAACTTGCAGCTTCCTCACTTATTGGACTTCCACGCTGCAGGCCACTATCCACTGGTTCTAATCATCCAGGCCCAGGTTGTCAGACAAATAGGGAGAGTTCTTTTATCCCACAGTCTGCTGACAGTATTCAAATTAGCGAATTCTAAACCTGTTTACATTGAGAATTCTAAACTTGTTTACAACGACATTTCTTCCTGAGAAAATGACAGAATAACTCTTGCCCACATTTTCTCTTGCTCCTTTTACCTCTGGCCTGAACCTGACGCTTCTCCATGTGCTACGCCTACGCATTATTTCTAGGGCGCTAGGATGAGGAACCTCTTTATAACAGTCATTTCCCCATCTGCATGTCTTACCATAGATGATTAGAACAAATCTCAGATTTCTTTAAAGCACAATGTTAAACTTTGTATGGTTTTCTGTCTTGTAAGTTCTAAAACAAGTTTGCGAATTTGTTTTCCTAAGTTCTATCCGCATGAACTCAAGCTTTCAGATAAAATCATTTAACTTACCAAGACTACTACTTTGGTGAGTTTTTTGTTTTGGTGAAAAATACACCTTATCCATAACTGAATTTCTGTTTTAAATGCACCTCTGCTCTTTTATTAACCTTTATTACTTAACTACCTAGGGATGCTCCATTTTTTGTAATGTGTGAACTCGTTTTATCATTCAACACATGTGATTGAAATGCATATTATACATCAGAGAATGTATTGGATTCTCAAAAAAATTATGACATATTTTTTTTATGTTTTTCTATGCATGACCCAATATTATAGGTATAGAGATGGTGTATCTATTTCCCACAAAGAACTGGGGGATCTAGAGACAGTGTTAGGGTGATTTTCTGCAATATACTAGGGTAGTTTTGGTGTGGGCTGAGAAAGAATTTACAGACTCAGAAAGTGATAGAAATTTATCCACTTTCTGACAGTGGAAAGGGGCCAGATGCCAGTGTTCCAAAGGGTGGGGACAAGGAGCTTTTACTGGGACTTAAGGAAAGGGTGAGGTATGGTTGGGTACTTCATCTGTTGGTCTTTGGTTTGTTTCATGGTTATCTCTGGATGTCTTATCTGGCTGCTGCAATCTGCCATATGTTCTGTCTTTAGTTTTGGTGCCAACTCTTAACAGATATCATTCTTTTCATATGAGGGCAAGAACTTAGAAAACTTAAGATCAGTCATCTACAGTGAAGTCAAGAGAGGACCAATTACCTTGGGAAGTAAAAGGGAGGAGGAGAAAGGATATCTTGAAGTACCTGAGAGGTTTAGATAGGATTTACCAATTAAAATTTTTAAGGTAAGAGACACTAAATTACACTTTTTCATCTCTAAGGCACTTAGGGAACATTTAACCCTTTCAGACAGGACTCACTGAGTAAATCAGTGAAGTTTTACAGGGAAGAATTTTAGTGACTCTGCATCAGAAAGAGTAGTAATTATTCAAGACTTAAAGACATTAGCTACAAAAACACCCACATTTGAACCATCCTGGGATTTACTTAGAATAGTCAAGGTTCCAGAGTGCCTGGGATATCTGGAGATGGATACTATAAATGTAGTGATTAATCAATAAAGATTGTTAAGTGAGAAAGTAAGTATTTTATACTTTATTCTGTGGCAGTAGGTTGTCAAAGGCAGAAAGTGATATTACTTGATTTCTGTTTTAGAATAAAAATGTTATGAAAAACATGGAGGACTGATTGGAAGAGAAAAAGACCAAAAGTAGTGATACTGGTTGGTCCATTTTCACAAGTTTTTAAATAGGAAATGAATGATCAACACAGTGGGGATGGGTAGAGAGAGCATGACTTCTAGTGATAATCAGAAGAGCATAATGAAAGAAAGAGCAAGGATGATTTAGCATGGAAATGAGAGGAGAATCTAGAAGGTTTCCTACAGCTCTTAGTTAACTAGTGATCATGAAATTAATGAGAGAAGGAAAAAGGAAAAAAAATGATGCACAACTTTGCAGATTCTGTATTTCCATGCTGAACAAGTTACATTAGCTAAAAGATCAAAATAAATTCCAAATATGTTAAAATCTGTAATACAGGCCAGAATGTTGTTGGAGCAATTTTTAAAATTTTAGAAAATGATATATGTACATTTTCAATTTTATGCAAAAATGATTATAATTGCTTTTCACGTTTTTTTGGTAACAAAAGATAAAACACATATTTATTAGCCATTTTGAAGTGCTTTTAAATTAGATCCCATTTTTAAAGACAAACTTTTAGATTATTCTGGTTTACACTTTTACCTACTCAAGATTCAATAATAAAAATTATTGTGTCACAGTCAACATTACTTCACAAACACCTCCTACTACTCAAATACACTTTTAGAAAGTAAGATTCAAAGGCAGGTTTGACTCTCATATAGACAACTAAAATAGTTAGAGTCTCTAAATGCTAACATCATAAGAAATTCTAACACACTGATTTTAATATATCTGAATGCCTCTTTTATACCCAATTTTTCAGTGTAAATTGCAGATTTGTATGTGAATAGATTTCACATATTCTGTCTTCAAAACAAAATGAACAAAGTACATTGCTTAAAACTTGTTATGCATAATGTTTTATCCCAAGAAGCTCTGAAAAAAAGATCTAAACTATAACCTCAGATAATACCGTAACTATTTTAGTACATCATTAAATAGTGGAAACAGACAATTTACTTTTATGTCTTTATATAGGCTTATAGATAACTACCATCAGTTGCTTATAGTACAGGCAGAGAATATTTTTACAGTGAATGATCTTACAGGAAAAATAAATTATTCAGGAAACAAAATCCCAACAAGGAAAAATGACCTACAACATGAAAGCCAGCACCTGTTTGGTCAGAGTCACTGGATCAATGACAGAGAACAATAACACACAGCATATCTCAGAACTCTGCAAGTCTGAACACAATGGCAAATGTATTTAGATGCTATAATAACATCAAGAAACATAACAGCAAGAGAAAGTATAGCAATGCATGTAAGTTATAAAATTTGACACCAAGAATAACAATTAACATCCTTTGCAAAGAAAATGCATTCATAGTTAAATTAACAAGCATGCAGTTAATTGCAACTATAGCAGTTATGTCTGTGTAATGCTGTAATTTTGGGAATTTTTGTTTTTTGTTTAATTTACTTATCATTTGCTTTTTTTTTTTACTTCAATGTAAGATGGCATGGACTGTTTTAAAAAGAGATCATCAGTGAAATGAAAGCAAGTTTTAAATGATCTCTTTACCTTATATGTATATAACTGCTGAAATTTCAAAGGAAAATTATTAAATAAATGATATAAATATATATTTTCATTTTTAAATTTTATTTATTTTTAATTTGATGCATTCACACATTGCACAACACCACAGTTTGTAAAATAAATTTTCCCACCATAAATACACTACATACCAATCCAGTTAAAGATATCATACACATTATCGTCAACAATGACTTTTCCATTTAAAACTTTCCCCTTTTCATAAACAGATTTACAAAGTAGCTAATAAAATTATAAATTCTGTGTAAAATGTTATCAATATTAAACATATAGGGATGTAAGTACATGTACCAAAATATTATAAAAAGTAACTTTTAAAATTATACTATCCTGCCTCTAATAACTATGACATATTTATAAAATTATAAAAACTGTCTCTTACAAATCCAGTGATAAAAAGAATCAAGAATTACTTAATATATTTTAAGAAGTTTTCCAATTTTGTTTGTTTTTTGAAAACATCCCATTGGGCTCATAGAGACATTTTGATTAATTTTTCCTTCTGTCTTGCTATGTTATTAAGTTGATACATTTTCATTTATTTCTGCTTGCATTGGAGCTTAGTTTTAACTTTCTCCATCTTTATTGTTTGCATTTTTCATTTTGTAAATTATTAACATTTTTATAATGTTAGAACTATGTAAAAAGTTATACTCACAGAAGTCTAATTTATGTCTTATCCCTTTCTTCAATCCCACTTTTTCTGTAAGTATCTAATTTCATTAATTTCTGGCTTATTCTTTGTGTTTTAATTATTACTTTTTTACAAATATAAACAGATAATTATTTCATTATCTTTCCCTTTCCTTTTTATACAAATGCTTGTGTAGGTTTTTGAATCTTATGTATTTATCTATTTTTTGCATAACAGTATAACCAAAGACCATCAAGAATGAGTTTTTTCCCCTTTTTATTCATTTTTATAGCTACATAATACTCTATTACTTGCATGTAGCATAGTTTCCTAACAAATATCCATGTATGTGCAGAAATATTTACCTATTAAAATTAAGCTGTTAAAATTCAAACCTCTTTAGATTTCAATTTAGAAAAGCTTTGTAGTTCACTCTAAGCAGAGAGAGAAAGTATTTCTAAGTAATTGTTTCCAATGTTTATTTTTAATCTTTTTATAAATTAGCAGTGATATCATAGAACTATTATAAAAACTATAACAATTTTTTAGAATTATTTATTTTACTTTATTTATTGTTACTTTTTTAATTTACTAAAGGGCATGTGTGCTCACCAGAAAGAACCAGAGAGACAGAGAGGGAAAGTAAGAAAGCAAGCCAACACTTCCAGGACTCAAATGGAGTTGGCTATGTGGGAATCCAGTGCCTTTACCAGAGAGAAAGGGAGGGAAAGTGAGAAGTTTTCCCCCTCCTTAGGGGGAATGGTCACACCACAGTCCCTTCTACTCCTCTTCAGATAATGGGTATATATGCATGTGCCCATCCTGTTTTTCAAACTGTTGGGTCTTGGACTCAAGCCATGCAGTTAGCCATGTGGGATACAGCCACCTTAACCACAATGCCACTGGCTGACCCAATTTTATACTACATTTAATCAAAAATATCTAAAATATTCAGGACAGAGTATCTCTGTGTTTTAGTTTATTTTTTTTAAATAAATTTTTGCTATAGATTTTTCTTGGGACCAGCAGATGGCATAATGGTTACATTGCTGGACTCCCAAGTAATCAACCACAGTTTGAGTCCCAGACTTGGTGGCTTGAAACTCACTGTGGGTGCACGTGTGTCCAAAATCAG
This sequence comes from Tupaia belangeri chinensis, assembly GCF_000334495.1. Taxonomy (NCBI): domain Eukaryota; kingdom Metazoa; phylum Chordata; class Mammalia; order Scandentia; family Tupaiidae; genus Tupaia; species Tupaia belangeri. The sequence goes on along the minus strand of NW_006160192.1, from coordinate 1,206,788 downwards.
TAACGTGTGCAGTATCCTCAATTTGACTGATGTGAAGTATATTCATGTTGGGTAAATTCACTTTACAGGCTAAGTGATGTATAGTTATTGAATATATTTAAGAAAAAAATCCTAAAAGAAGAATGGAGGAGAAGAAATTGAGGCGTAGCCATCCCCCAGGGGGTGATTTCTCACTTTCTGTCTCTCTGTCTCTGGTAAGCACACATGCTCTACAGCAAAAAAATCTCTTTCCAAAAAAAAAAAAAGGTTTTTCTTAAATGGCTTACTCTTGCACGTTAATATGAGCATCAGGGAGCTAATAAGTCAAGGAGTCCATATGTATTGTCTGTCTGTGTGTGTGTGTGTGTGAAAAAAGAGACTAGAAAAACATGTAAGTGCAAATAATATTCACGGTAGAATTGGAGTTGATTTTTCTTTTATTCTTGGTGTTCCAAATTACTTTCTCTGTACAGGATTACTTTTATAGATACAATATAATTAAATCCAAGCTATTTTATCAATGTGGGTCAGCCCCAAGGCCTAGTGATGAAAGGAGTCAGGTCTCACAAGGGCAACTACATAATTTGAGTCCCAGTCCTGACAACTTGACAGCTTGCCAGGTACATGTGCATGTGAACCTCAAATATTAATACTAACGGGATGGAAAAATGGAGGAGGAGATGCTGAGCATGACCCCACTCCTGTGGTAGTGTACTTTCCCCTCCCTCCCTCTGTTTCTGTCTCTGGTGGGTGCACACAACCTCCGGCAATTAAATGAAATGCATTATAAATCAGTGGATAAAGGAATCATCATAGTGAGAGTCTCTGGTAACTTAATGGGTGAGAACTATATATGCATTTTGAAAATTACTAATAAAGTTGGGTAAATTATCTTACAGATCTTTAAAACATAAGAAGCTACAGTAACCAAGACAGTGTAGTATTAATAAAAGGGTAGGTAAAGTAGTAGAAGACAGAGAGTCCAGAAATACACCCGCATGCGGATGACCATTTGATTTTTAGAAAGGTTATAAAAACAATTCAATAGGGAAACCACTAAAAAAAAAAAAGAAAAGTGGAGGAAAAATAGAAGATCTACCTGTAAAAAGGAACCTCAACCTAAACATCATACCATAACAAAAAGGAGCTCATATGTGAAATGTAAAATTCAAGATCTATTAAAAGGAAACAAAAGAAAATCTTTATATCCTGGCACAAGGCAAAGTGTTTTAAGACATGACACCAAAGACACCATGCATAAAAGAAGAAATGATTCATTGGAGTTGACCAAAATTAGAAAAAGTGGAAGTGGAGGAAAACAAACAAAAATACAGTTTTTTGTTCTGTAAATGATACCTTAAGAGAATGAGAAGACAAAGTATGTACTAGGAGAAAATATTTACATATCACAGAGTCAATAAAGGACGTGAATCTAGAACATGTAAAAATATCTTAAAACTCAACAACATGAAAAGAAACAACCCATGTAAAATAAGCACAAGACTTGAACTGAAATTTTCCTAAAGACATATATATTCACAGCCAAAAAACACATGCAGGAATGATCAACATCATTAGACATTATTAAGTCAGTGAAAATGAGATACCTCTACATGCCTTTTAGAATAGCAAAAAAAAAAAAAAAAGGTACTGAAAATACCAAATGCTGCCAAGATGCAGAAAAATTGGGACTCTAAGGCTTACTGGTTGTACTGGTTGAGATGCAACATGTTTTGGCCATCATTGGAAAAAACCAGCTTGGCAGTTTCTGAAAAACTTCAACATGTAACATATGCCTACTCTTATAACCGAGCGATCTCACTCCTGGATGTTTACCTGAGAGGAACGAAAGCATATGTCCAAATAAAACCCGTACATGTCCATAGAGGCTCTAATAATAAGCACTAAAACCTAGAAACAACTCAAATCTCCTCCAATTAGTGAATGGATAAATACCCGGTGGTACATTCACACAATAGGATATCACCCGGCTACAAAAATGAATGAACTATTTTTAAGCATAATAATTTGGGTGAATCTCAAAGGGGTTGTTCTGAGTGAAGAAGCCAGTCACAATAAGTTGTGTATATATGATTATATTTCTATTATATGCTTAAAAATCTAAAATGATCATTACTAAAATACAGGTTAGTGGTTGTCAGGGATGAAAAGTGAGGGGTGAATGACTATGAAGCAGTAGTGCAAGGCAATTTAGGGGATGAGGTAACTATTCCTCATGCTGGTGCTTATGTGAATTTATTTATATGTTAAACTTATAGAACCATATATTTTAAATGTCCATTTTACTTAATTTTAGTATTAAAAATTAAATTCATGTGTTAAACTTATAGAACCATATATTTTAAAAGTCCATTTTACTGAATTTTAGTATTAAAAATTAAATTTAAAAGAAAAACTAATAAAGGAAACATGCATGGCCACTGTATTTTTGATGAACAAAAAAGTAAAGGCTCTCTATTCTGCCATATTCTGCAAAAAGAAATTATCTGAGTGAGGAGAGTGGAAGAAGTCTCCATAAGTATATTCCGCGCTTACATATTTGTGTGTACATATTATTTTTCACAAAGAAATGTAATATTTTATTCATTATTTTTTGGTTCCTGGTTCCAAGGTTTTCATCTTTACTTTATGAATTAAAATGTTATCTACAAAAATACAGAAGAAAAGGGTATTTTTATGTGCAGACAAGAAAAAATACCTTTTACTTACCATTTGTATGACATATTAAGCGAGAGTACTGGATTTCAGCTCACGTGAGATTTTAGAATTATTTTGGTGAAGTATGTACCAGCTACTTTATATGCAAATATTTTTCAAGGATCAATCTTCTGTCTTGCAGATTATGAACTGTCATATTTCACTCAGTTCGAATCTGGCATATGTTAAAGTATTCCCTGTCGTGCTTTTATCGTCACGAACAGTAAACTATTCAAAGCTCAGAGGAATGGAACTAACAGCATGTTTATGGAGTTTCATCCAAACAGTTAGAGAGAATACAAATTAGTTAATTCATCAGTTTCATTTGTCTGGATAATTGACTCTGCTTTTGAAACTACATCCATAAGATTTTGAAAGCCTGAATATCATGGTTTGGGGAAAGGTGTAAGAGGAGATTAGACTATTTCATGTAACTGTAAATGATAGCATTGACAGATTGGACATCATAATCTTGTCCCTAAGACTTTGGACTGACTATAAGGATGGACTGCTTTACTTTATGAGTTAGGTACTATACGTTAATGACAAAAAGGGGAAATTTAGTATTTAATTTTATGTCATTTATTGTCTATTCTATCTGTAGAGCAAATGAAGGGATAGTTTAATTAAAAATAATTGTCCCTGATTCTGTCAGTAGCTAGTTTATAGAACTCCAACTAATGCATCTCATTTTATTCATCGAGGCTTTACTTAACCATGAAGAGATGAGTTTTTTCCTTTTATTTGGTAAGTACAGAGATGGATATCATTTTAATAAAATAAAGTGGAATACAACAGTTAGTGGGGCAGTTACATTGCTCTTTAAAAATCAAAACAATAAAGCCCTTCTAATCAGACAATAAAATGTTCTTCAGGACCAAGCTCATTCCTCAGTAAGAAATGATGACTATGCTATTGCTTCATTTCAAATATCACTGAATATTCTAAGAGAAGGAGTCTTAAACTTTGGGTAGTCCCTTGCATAGATAAGCTCCATAGCACAAAAGGTATAGATAGAATGGTCTATTATAATTGTCTACTAACTATACTTTGCATGAATGAATGAGTCACTTTATTTTACCAATGGAGAAAATTTAGCCCAAATAAAATGCAATGAACTGAACCAGATTGTAGTAGATTGGGTTTGTAACAATGACCACAAAATCACCTATCCCAAATGCTTAGTCTTACCCCTTTCCTGTTACTGTAATTGAATAAAACAGACTGGGTAATTTATAACAAAAAGAGGTTTATTCAACTCACATATTTGGAGGTCTAAGGTTGGCAGGCTGCATCTGCTGAGGTTCTTCTTGTTGGGGAGACTCTCTACAGACTCCTGAGGCAGCACAGGGCACCGCATGACAAGAGATCCAGAGCTGTCTTATGTCTGTGTATCTGCTCTGGTCTCACTCCCACTCCTTACAGCCCCACCAGTATTAAATCATGAGCCCCCTGATGACCTTATTTAATCCTAATCACCACCTGAAGGCTGTGATTTTTATCCCATAGAAACCCAGGCAGATCAAGTAGAGAGAGTCACACAGAGAGTGAGAGAGAAACCCAATCTCCAAACCATCCTGTCAAGACATTGCTTTCTGAAACCATATTGGATGTTCGTCTTAATCCACCCAAATGTGACTACTGGAGAGATCGATGACACCTGAAGCAGATAAACAACCCACCCAAGTTCTACTTGAGTGTGACCAAATATAATCACCATATTAGCATTAAGTTTTGAAGTAATTTGTTGTACAGCAATGGGACACCGAAACAAAGGTCATATATCTAGTTTTGAAGGAACTCTTACAGAAACCAAGTCTTCCTCCCTGCCTCTAAATCAAAAGCCAATAATTCAACATTTTCTTTTTTCTATACAACAATTTTCCCCCTTCCAAATCCAAAACTAAGTGTTTTACCATTTTCTTTTTGTTGGGATTCATTTTATAATCATGAGTGTAACACAGCACAGGCAGTTACTGCATTTCTACTGTGAACCTGATTTTCTGTGACATTAAGAAATAACACCCTCAGAACGTTAATGAAATGGGAAACTTGACTAATTAGCACCAATACACACAACAAAGAAAATCCTAAAACTAGAATCAAAATGTGAGTACAAGGTATTCCAAGCAGTTTTAAGATAAATACATTTACATTTTTCCATACATATGATGAAAATAGGAAAAAATGCCCAAAGCAGTGCCTCTGGATAAAGAAAGAAGGCTGCCAATTCAAATAAATTTCAAATAAATAGGAATTCGAACTACTAGGCTGAACAAATTTTCTACAGCTCAGCATTCTTTTTGTAGCAGAACATTATCAGTCTGAAAGTTTCTGGAATTCAGTCTCTTCAAATAGATTACAAGAATATTATTAGTGTTTTGAGGATATAAAATTTCAATAGTAAGTTATAAAAGTTGAATTTGAAATATAAGGAAATAAATTTAAAGACAAAAATTTGCATATTCGTTGTAAAGATGATCCAAAGTTTTTATATACCATAGAACACTAAGTGATTAAAACAATTTCATTTAAATTCATGAGCACTTATTAACCAGACTGTTTTGCTTGGTGCTAAAAACTATAAGACAAAGGAAAGAAGAAAGGGAGGAAAGAAGAGCAGGAGAGACAGAGAGCAAAAAAAAAAAGGAAATGTGCCAATTTATTCTGCCGAATTTGCAGTAGAAATAGATAAAGATAATAGAGAACAAATGTGAAAATATTTATTCTATAATTGCATATAAATGCACAACCCATAAACAGGCTTTTTTTCCCTTACCCCTGAACTTCCCTTCTCAAATCTTTATGTGCCATCCAATTCTATAATATATCTTGTATTCAATCTTCAACCCACAGAAATTACTATTTTCCAGCAATGTCCATGAGCAAAAGCAAATGAAATTTTTTATAACTGATATTTCATAAGCTCTTTGAAACATCTAACAGTGTCTCAGTACTTTGTCTTTTCTCTATTTCCTTCCTAGGTCCTTTTAAATAACTAAAATTTTTGTTTGAGGGGCTGGCAGGTGGCATAGTGGTTAAGAGTGCTGGATTCCTACATGGTCAATGGCAGTTCAAGTCCCAGACCTAGCAGCTTGCTTTCTCATGTTTTCTCTTTCTTACTCTATCCCTCTCTAGTCAAATTTAAATAAATGAATAAATAAATAAATAAATTTAAATAAAATAATTCTTTAAAAATATTTGTTTGAATAACTAGTCCCCCTATTAGATCTGAATTCCAGAAAAATATTGGTCAAGTTCATTTTAGTTCCTTCAACACCTGACAATATACTAAGCACATAATAATTACTTGAAAAATAAATGAACAAAAATACAAAATAATTATTACTATGACAAGTGGACAATTGTTTCATCTAATTTTTTGTTTTGCCTATAAATGGGAGATAATGTGTAAATCCATGGAAACTCTAAATAAAGAACAATGAAATCAAAAAGAAAAAAGACAACGTGGAAGGTGCAAAATTTGGGATAAAGAGAATAAACTGGTGTAGAAATTCAGAAGTTCTGATAATGACAGCTGGAAGACTTAGGTAACAATGAGTATTTAAGCTTTGTTTTGATAGATAAATATGGAGAGTGGAGGGAAGAATAGGGTGAGGTCATTTTATGTGAGAACAAAAGGAAGTGAAACGATTGAAATTGAGACCAGTGTGATGTTTGTTAAAGATACTTAGCCAGTGTTCTGTATGGATCAATGACCAGGCTTTTTTGAGGAGTTGTGAGACATAAAATTGGAGGAGACAAGTGTGGCTATTAAACAGAAGATTTTAAATCACTCTATAGAAAGTACCAATTATCATCACCGGGGTATTTTAAAATAATTTGCTACAAAATTGGATTCATTAAAAGAAATAACCAGATCTTGAATTTCTAACGATGAACATAATTTTAAAATGACTTGTCAAGGCTGAAATTGTTTATTACAATTAAATGGTGACTCCCATTTATTGATGTTTGATTCAAACACACAAAAAGCCCTTCTTGGACTCTTTCATGTTCTGTCCCTTGTAGTTCTGAGAACATTCATCTGATGCTTCAGTGAAAACTTCATTTCTTATCAGTCTCTCAATATAACTTTTCTTTCTACACCTCCTCACTTTGGTTATACTCTATGTCTGGCTTAAAACACTCCGATCTATCTCTGCTTTGTAAATTCTCATTCATCTTTCAAGTCACGTTGTAAACGCCCTCTCCTCCATGAAGTCTTCTGGACTCTGAAGGCCAGAATGAGAAGCTCTTCAGACTTCAATAGAATCTTTTCATCCTATTACAAAATTATACATAGTGTCATTACTGCTGTCATATTGCCTTTTCCCAAGGCTTCTTAAAGACCAGACTAGCCCTGATTGGTCTTGCATTTCAGAATTTGGCAGCTTCTAGTAAATAGAAAGAACTCATTGGATGTTGAGATAACTAAGAGCTATTGGGAAGATAATAAAATATATTGAATTTTTTAACTGCCAACAATCTGTTACTGTGTTTATTTTTGTTTTCATATGTAATATCCTACTAAAAAGGAATAACTAATAAGAAAATTGAACATCTTTTGCCTGTCAAATAAACAATATTTTTAAAATATGCTTACTACGAGCTAGTTGGAAGTAAAAAGAATAAAGAAAGAAAAGAGAAAAAATAGGATTATAAATTTCTAAATGCAGTGTAGCAGTATTACCAAAAACTTTTTAAAAATTTCATTCGTTTTAACAAATAATTCTTCTCCTAGCAACATTTCATAAGGAAACATCACAATGATTAAGAAAATGTATGCCAAGTGATGAAATGTGTAATCATTGAATTTTGTTTTCAAACATTAGATCATAAAAAAAGGAAAAAGACTGTCTTTGAGACTTTTTTGTTGGCAATGAAGATCGATTTGCATTCAAATCCTACTTCTGCCTCATACTATCTAAGTGACTTTTGTCAAGTTGCTCATATTCTCCAAACCATATTTTTACATCCATAAATTCAATGTAATAACCATAAGTATTCCACAGGGTTGTTCATGGGAAAGAAGTATGATACGAAATGTACAAAATTCAGAATGATCACTAGTACAGAGTAAATGATCAATAATATAAATTATTATACCAGTCAGAATAATAATGAAGTAGTTTATTTTTAAAAAGGGGGTAGGGAATTCTTTTAGCAGAAATGCCTAGAATCCAAGATGCACCACTTCAATTTTGACACAGTTCAACTACTGCATGGCATCTAATAGCGAACCGAAGATTAAGAGACATAAAGAACAACTTCAATATTTTCTTCATAAACATTTGTGTTGAAAAATACAGAGTCCTATTTTTAATTATCACCCTTCTGAGCATAGTAGTATTGGATGTCATGTCTTTCATTCTTAGGGTTGATATTTTAGGTTTCCCTTTTAGATATTTAAAAATACTTTACTTTTGACAAGATAATTCTGACACCTTGCTAACTAATCAACTCAGAATCTTCACAATTATTTACATTGTCCCACTAAGGGCCTGTTTCTTTTTTAAAGCTCAGGCAATGGCTGTGACAGTAACAAGCCAGGGATTTAGATTATTTGCTTTGTGTGTCTCCTTTGTTCTTCCTAAAAGAAATGCCATTCAAATCTCTGTCTGATTGGTACTTCCCAAAGAAGAAGGAGGAAAATTTGCACTTGTCATGAAGTCATTTATAATGATGTTACAGAAGAAAAGATTGAAACATTTATAAATTTCTTTAGAGGAGCTTGCTATGCAAATGTGCTGAGTGGGATGTCTTAAAAAGAGGGGGAAAAAACTTCGGAAAATCATATCTATTTGAGAGTCATTTTAAGACTTCAATTTGTTAGAAGTGAAATGTTACAAGTCATGTGATGATTGCAAATAATTTTAAGTGATTGCTTCTTATCAATCATTTCTGTGACAAAACATTTACTTTTTAGAGTGACTTTACTCATCTACTTAAAATGTAACATATGGCCAGCTACGTAGTGTTGTAGTTAAGGCATTTGGATCCTGCACGGCTGATAGCATGGTTCGATCCCAGACCTGGGGTTTAAAAACACACTAGGTGTGTGTGCATATGTGCCCAAAATCCCAAAAGGAGAATGGAGGAAAAGGGATTGTAACATGGTCATCCCCCTTGCTGGGTGGGAGTGCTTTCTCTCTTTGTTTCTCTGTCTCAGTCTAGCAAGTGAACAAACCCTGTAGCAACTGTTCTTTTTTAAAAAATGGAAACATTAACAAAATTAGGAGTAAGGCAATATATAATTATGTTTATGAAATGGGTGAAAAAGGACAGGAACATAGAAAACCGAAGTGCAATGTATGTAAAATTACACAAAAACGAAGAGGAAGTTTAGCCAAGTTGAGACAGTATCACTGTTGGATAGCTTTATTCTTTTGCCCCATATCCATCAGTGTATGGTGTGTGTATATACATGTATAGAGTCGCTGTAAGTATGCATAATCCTTGCAAACATACACTTCTAAGGGAAGTTTAACAAACATATTTTGTGTATTTGGTATTATCTTAGACTCGGGTCATCTAAGAAGTTTGAAATCATTAGCAATTGCTTTTATATGAAATACATTTCTGTGAATTCTACCTGTACAGTGTGAAGGTACTAGATATGTTCCATTTAAGCATAAAGGAGAAACACAGTTGTTGTGTAACTCAGACATGAAGTCTTTAAAACTACAACATCAGGACCAGCAGATGGTGTAGTAGTTATGTCCCTGGACTCCCAAGTAGTCAAACGTAGTTTGAATCCCAGACCCGGCAGCTTAAACTTGTGCCTGAAAACCTGAGAGGAGAATGAAAGAGAAGGGATTGCTGCATGACCAGCCCGCTGGGATGGGGGTTGGGGGGGGGATTTCTCACTTTTTATCTCTCTGGAAGGCACATACTCCTTATAGCAGAAAACTCTAAAATAAAGAAACAAACAAACAAAAAAAAAAAACTACAACATTAATCTTGATTCCTCTCCAGGTGTACCACCAACCATTCTTAATCAGAAAGCTACTTAACTTTGTGCAGAAAGGACTTCTTTCCAAAAATTCTTACAACCTAAAAAGTTGTTCCAGGCTTGTAGGTGGTGATTTAGGTGATAATAAGAAAACTGGCTTTTAACTATGTAAAACATATCAGAAAATTTCAAAAATTTATCTAAACTGCATAGTCTTTGTGTAAATCACTTTGTATTGTCTAAGTGGGCCTCATTCTGTCTCTGACCTGAGATTTACAAAATGATGGTGTTCCTCAGGTGTCTATGTTTTCCAGATCTAATGCGCTGTAAAGGCACTAAGAAAACTGCAAAGACAAAAATGGGTTCTCATTAAATCATGTAATGCCATGTGTATCTGACTTAGAGGAAATCTTGAAAATGCAGAAAATTATTTGGATTATGGGGCTAGTAGATGGCGTGGAGTATACGGTGCTGGATCCCACATGGTTGACTACACGATCAAGTCCTGGACCGTTTGGCTTGAAAATCATGCTGGTTTTGCGTGCATGTGTGCCCAAAGTCCTAAGAGGAGAACAGAGGAGAAGGGATTGCTTTGTGGTTATTCCCACTGGGGAGTAATTGCTCACTTTCCCTCTTTGTCTCCCTCTGGCGGGCACACGTGCCCTATAGCAAACAAACAAACAAAGCAACTACAACAAAAAATCTAAGAAGAAAAATATTATTTGGATGTGGATAAAGATAAGATGCAACTCATTTGTATTATGCAAAGAGAAAGAGGACTTTGGAAACCAAGAAGTCTGAGAAAGGAGAGAAAAAGTGAATTAACAACTTGCTGATTAAAGTTAGGCTACTTGAGCCCTCCCAAATGGAAAGCACCATGATCAACAGAAAGCACAGAGTATACAGACTGAATGAATGAGTGAGTGAATATGGTTAGTGGAACCAGAATCTTAGACAACAGTCAGGGTGGTGAGAAAAATTAACTTTGAATAAATGTAAATCAGAAGAAAAAAATGGAATTGAAACAACAAAAAGATCTTTTGACTTCTATGATCAGAATCTGAATGTAAAACAATAATCTAGTCCAGGCCTATGATCAAATGTGAAATTAAAATCTGTAAAATAGATTGGTATAGATAATACAACTTTATTAAGCATTCAATCTATTCCAGGCACTGCACTAAAACTTTAGATGTAATTGTTTCATACTAGTAATTTAAGCCCAGGAATCTCACCAGCCATTCTTGTCTGATTAAATGCTTGTAGAAGTAATAAAAACTAGCATTAAATATTTAGAAATAAATATAATACCATATATAAGTAAGAGCCGAGTTGTGTGTAAAATCATAAGGTAATCCCAGTCTGGAGATTTGGAAGATTGATGATATTTATAGAAACAAAAATAAGTGTTATTTTAATCATCAGTTCCAGCCATGATTAGCTACTCAAAACAGGAACTCAAATTCTGGGCTGTGTGTACCACCTAATTCTTGGACACAATGGGTCTCTGGTTCTAGTACATTTTTATGAACCATTCATTTTCTTGTCTTTTTAATAGTGAACATTTTTTTTTTTTCAGAGAGTATCTAAGATGACTGTTGCCCTAGCAGAGAGAGGTGCTTGGAAATGGTTAATAGGTTTAGCCCCTAAGAGTCAACAGTCCAAGAAAAACCACAACGAGATACCACATTATTCCAATCCGGATGACAAGTTAGGAAGTGCAAGAAAGAAGGAAGAAGAAAACAAACAAGAAAAAAAAGAAAGAGAAAAAATAAGGAAGAAGGAAAATAACCAAGTACTGACAATAAATTGAAACCCTTGAGATTGTAATATTGTATGATTACTGCAGAAAACAGTAAGGTGATTCCTCAAAAAATTAAATATGGAATTCCCTTGTGATCCAATAATTCTGTTTCTGGCTATATAACCGAAAAGAAAAAAAAAAAAGAGTGGAAATTTGATCAGATACCTGTATTGCAATGTCCATAGCAGTATTATTCACAATCGCTGAAAGGCTAAAGCAACCCAAGTGTTCATGGGCAGATAAATAGATAACAAAACATCACACACACACACACACACACACACACACACAGAAATATTATTCAGCTTTGAAAGAGAGGAAATTCTGACACATGCTAAAATACAGATGAACATTGAAGCCATTAGGCTAAGTGAAATAAGTCAGTCACAAAAAGATAAAAATTATACAATTCCATTTATATAAGGTATTTAGAATAGTAAAAATTTGCAACAGAGAACAGAATGGTGGTTTCCCAGGAATGAGGGAAGATGAGGAATGGGAAGTTAACAGATGCAGAGTTTCAGTTTTGCAAGATGAAAATAATTTTAGAGCTTGGTCAAACAACAATGTGGATGTACTTAATGCCATGGAACTGCATACTTAAAAAGAGTTAAAATGTTAAATGTAATATTTATTTTACTATAACAATAACTTCCAAAAGAGTTGATGGACCCAAAGCTGTAGAGACAACCTCTCTAAACAGCCCATGGGAAAATAAGTTGACTTGCCTGTTCGCCTTCTAATCAACTGGCTCTTGGTGTTTGAAGAGGGTCCGGTTGTCTCCAGACAACTGGGGAGATATTTCCTTGTCTCACACTTTCTAGCCCTGTTTCTCAAAGCCATAACAATGTTTAGTAATTGTGATGTTAGCAAATAGATTATCCTCGCTATTACCATCACCACAGTCTTTGGTATATCTGAAATTATATTACACTTTTATCCAATAGATGTGATTTCCAGAATCTCGATGCTTGTCTAGAGTTTGACTGGGCTTTGAATCACTTTTGCTTTTCATAAACTCAGAAGTGCTTGATGAAATCCTGGTGACTCCAGCTCCTTTCACTACTGGCTTGCTTTACGGTCTGACTGAGAGAGTGATACATTTTAATAGCCTCTCAGGAGCCTGAAATCAAAAACATCTAGAATTTGTATTGGAGGAAACTAAAGAAAGGGTTATCTGTTTCATGGCAAAGACAAAAGAAGAGCTTTTATGAAGTATTAATATGAAATAACACTGGATGTGTAGAGTTTAGTGAGATTACATTTTGTAATATAACAATCATTACAGGTCATACCAACATTTCAATTCATAAGTTATTAGGGCAGACAGAATTAAATTAATTTAAATTAGGGAAAATAGGCCTTCCAAAGCCAAATCTGTCATTTACTTTTAATATAAAGCTTTAATCTAAGCAATTTTCTTTTAAAGTTTTTTTTTTTCCAAATAAAAATGCCAACACTTGAGAACAGAATAGTTACTACCTGGACCTTGAGGTTAAGTCCAGCCCTGCAGATTCCCAACAAGGACCACCTAGAGATAAGTGAGGACAGAAAGTCCTCAGGTTGGGGCTGGCTGACGGCAGGTGTCCCTCTCTGCCCATTTGTGTGGGCAAGGGATGCTGAGACTCAGCAGGAGTGGGAAGAGAGAAAGAAGACAGGTCTGAAATGAAGACCACATGGAAATAATTAACCAGATGGGTAGCTGTGTCACAGCCAGGAACAGAAAGTGCATAGGAAATTAAAACCATAAACCAATAAAAAAAAAATTACTTAAGAAAAAATTCACTAAGGTTAATTTGAGACCTCAGCAACAAAACCCAGAAACTAAGAGAAGATTCCAGCATCAACTGAGAAAGCCGTAGGATTGAATCAATGAGCAAAGACTTCTTTGAGGCAATCATGTAAGGTTTCTCCCTCAGTCTACAACAAACTTCCTTCTGTTCTTCAGATGTCTTTAAGGTCTGATCAGGTAACATTCCTGAAGCAGTAACAAGTCCACACAACGGTAATTTTCCCTTGCCAGAGCTACCTAGAGATATGGTCTAATAAGATTTTTTTCTCTCTTTTTTGAATGCTAAAGATAAAATGAGAAACATAAATTCTGGAGGCAAATTGTTTATCCCAGATTACTTTGTGGAGCTTAAAGTTGTAATTGACATCGTGGCTCCAAAATCTTGTTGCCTGGATTCATAGCCCAGCCCCACCCTTTCCTAGTTGTACAATCTTATACCATTGGTTCATTTTCTGGTCCTCAGTCTCTCCATCTATAAAATAGGAATGATATGATCATAATTATCAACAAAAAAAAGAGGAAGAGGGAGAGAGGAAGAAAGGAAAAAAGGAAGAAGAAACGAAGGACAGTTCTAGTGATTAAATTTACATATTATGATAATGAGGAAGCATTAAACTAAAAATCTGACATAATTAAAATAGAAGGATGAAAGAGGGATAGGTAGTTATATAAATGAATCTGATCACTTATACCAGAAAATAGGCAAATAGTTAACAAAAACTGGTGTTCTGCAAATATGTGGAGATATTACTAAAAGAAACAGTTAACATAATTGAAGTCTGGGGAAGAGAAGTTAATGGCAAAAGGGTATTTATTGCTTGATATTTTAATCAGGAGCATATGTCACCTTTATAAACCTTTCATCTGCATATGTATGTGTGTACACATACGTATGTGTGTATATCCACACAGATCTATTTTAAATGTCCTTGAAAGACAAGGGTTTAAGCATGTACAATCACACTAAACTTTTGTTTGCAATATCGTAGTTCCTAAAACTATATAAAATGTAAAAATCTGTACATACAGACATCTTGTTTAAAGTAACACTAGACATTTCCCAAAATTGATTTTAAAAGCAGCCTACAGGAAAACACAGTCTAAATATTGAATACTTTTAGCTTGTGTATCAAAGTTCTGTCATGGTTCATTTCCATGGGGATGTAGAGTAGTAACCCCTGTTTCCTAGCTGCTTTGCAGAGTTTCTATCTCAATTTTGCATTTTTTCTCCATTTCTTGTAAGGAACAACATGTGGAAGATATTTCTCGACTTCTATAGACTAGAGAGAAAGGGTCACACAGCTGTCCAATACTCGCCAAACCCTCCTATCTTTGAATCTTTTAGTATGATTGTTAAATACATGATTTCTTTTGAGACAGTTAATTCATTCTCCCTGCCCTGATAAAAAGTGAAAGAGAACTAACAGTGTGACCTGGAGCAAATTCGAATTCTCTGAGAAGCAATTTCCTCATTCATGAGATGAAAGAGGGTGAATTAAATTTTCAAGGACCTTTCTAAATCTCACTTCTACAATTTCTCAAATTCTACCCTCTATGAATTCTTTTTTTTCCCCAGTGAACACTGTAGTCTTCTTTTATCAGGGACTATAGATTACAGTGGTGCCAATACACACAGAAGTCAAGCAGTCTATTCATTTTCTTCTCTATTGCCTTAGAAATGATACAGTGGCTATCGTACTTGAAAGTTAAATATTTCTGTATTTAAACAATAATTTAGTTAAGGACTCTAAGACCCATTCAAAGCATTAGAAGAAACCATCTTGATTAAACTTTTAGGTTCACTTTTAAGAGACAGAAAAATTTCAATTTTGTGATGGACAAATATAGAGTTAAAAGGAAGAGGACAAGTGAAAACAAAAATAATCCAAATGTAAAACATTGAACAAAATAACAACCTGTTGCTCATATTTTCTTCTTAACATGTCTTTCTTTCTTTCATAAGATGGAGGCTAAGGGAAGGCACACACCTCAACATGACCTCACACCATGATACGCCCCAGGTTTCTAGTCATCTGGTATACCCGGCACGTGCCTAGAGCACTTAGGTCAATTCTAGAGTATATAGGTCAACTCAGGAACCATACCCCAGTCTTCCACATGACTTTCAACAGTTAAAACCTGCTGCCACCACTGCCAGAGCAGCTGGGCCTATTGCTGGTAATTATTTAACCACAAGGCTGTATCAATATGGATTTATTCCAATTACCAAACCACATTAAGGAAATAGTTTCTCTGATATAAAGTCATACTTTAACACATTCGATTCTTCATTATATTTCTATATCTGTAAATTAAATGTTAATGATCTTTCTCTCTAGAATTTGGAAAATTTGTTTTTATATTGACACATATTTTATGATGCTTCTTCTTTAACCAACATGAAACAAGTTCTTATTAATTATAATGTTAGCATTTCAGTGAGAGTAAAATCACTTAAGTGATATGTGGAAGCAACATAAATGTAAATAATCAAACCTGCAAACAAATCACAGATCAGTGGGTCTATACCTCCTATCATTTTTTTTTTTTTTTGAGAGGTTTTTTGCTATAGGGCATGTGCACTCACCAGAGCGAGACAGAGAAGCAGAAAGTGAGAAATCACCCCCCAGGGTGGATGGCCATGCCATAATCCCTTCTCCTCCATCCTCCCTTAAAATTTTGAGCATGCATGCACATGCATGTTTCAAGCTACCAGATCCAATACTTGAACCATGGTCACCCATGTGGGTGTTCACCATTAAACCATCTGCTGGTCCCCCTTTCATTAATTTTATGATAGATATTTAATCTATAACTTCATTGTAAATTAAAAGGAGATCTTACTCATGAAATAACTCTCTAAGCTAATAAGTTAATTTCGTTTTGTGTAATTACCTTCCAACTACTTCCAATAATACTTTTCCCTGTATTAACTGTCCACCACACATCTAATTTTCTTTGTTTTTCTTATAGTGAAAACATTATTTTGTAAGATGTTTTTCCAAACCAAATATTAAAATTCACTTTTAATTTTGAATATGCTCTTTAAATTCTATATACTTTTGAATATCTAAACTACGTGTTAAACAGCTGAATACATTCTACTCACACTTCAAATCTTTAAACACCAACAACCTATTAATGTTCTATTACTACAGGATATATTTGGATAGTGGTCTTAGATCATTTTTAAGCTCACGTGAGGAGCTTAAATCATTAACAATAGTTTTGTATTTTCTTTACAAATAGTGATATAATTTATGTACATTAAACAAATATTTTCTTTAAACATGAATGTGCATTAATGTATTTTAATGGATAGAGTAGGCTTTATTTATTTCTATCTGTTAAATGGCGCATTTTCACAATATCTAAATGTACTTTTCAATTTTTTGTTCCATCATTACTACCAGATGAATTATTAGAATCATTTTTTCAATGAGATGAATAATCAAATTTCAGCCATATATCTTATAAATATCTTACATCTAACACATACAACTTTATAGTTCATGAGATAGGGAATGTCTAAAAACAAAAACAAAAGTTACTAAATCTTTAAAAAAAATTAAATGTCTATATAAACAGTGTCTTCTAATATTTTTTTCTTTTCTTTTTTTTTTTAGGGAAAGGATCTGTAAACATCTTTAGTTCATGCTTGGTTAACTGCTGTGGTCATTGTAGAAGTGCTAGCTATGATTTTATTACCATTTATGAAGCAGTCCATTTTTACAAAAATATTACATTCCATGGATAAAGAACAAGTCTTAGAAAGTATGTGGTATAAATACATGTAATCAATTTCTGTGTTTAAAAACAAAAACAAAGACTACTAACAGTCCGAAGCTATTGTTGCTAAATATTCTAATTAAGAGCCAACAGTACTACACTAAAAACATCCACAAATAAAGCCTCTGAAATCAATATTTACAATTTTTTCACAAAATATATGTGCTGTCAAAATGATTTTCCAAATTGAGAAGACCCAACTGCCTAGTTATTTCTTATGTATCTGCAATATATTAATTTTTGCTTGTTTTGTTGGGTTTAATGTTTCCAAGGTCTGTTTTTGCTTTTTGTTTATTTTATTTATTTATTTACTTATTTGTCATAGGGTACATGCACTTCCAGAGAGAGACAGAGAGAAAGTGAGAAATCATCCATTAAGAGTGATGGCCATGCCACAATCACCCCTCCTTCAGTCTCCTCTCGGTACTTTGCGCACACACACACACACACACACACACACACACACACATCTATAGCATGGTTTTTTAAGCCATCAGGTCTGTAATTCAAACCTCAGAGTCAGCCATGTGGGATCCAGCACTTTAACTACCTGCCTGCTGGCCCATCTCCAAGATTTTTTTTTGTTTTATTTTAAGATTTTTGCCATAGGGAGCATGTTCTTGGTGAAAAGAGACAGTGAGAAGGAAAGTGAAAAATCACCCCTAGAGGGGATGTCCACACTGCATTCATTTGCTCTCTGTTCTCCTCTCTTTGGACTTTGGGCATGCATGCACACACATCCAGCTTGATTCTCAAGGTGCCAGGTTTGGAACTTGAACATGAGTCAACCATGTGGGAGCCCAGTACCTTAACCACTGTGCCACCTGCTAGTCCCTCTAAGCGTTTTTAAGAGGAGACAAATTGGAAAGGATTTGGGGTTGAAGCTATACATCCTTAAATCTGACTCTTGGATCACTACTTTATTATCTTTAATATCATAAGGACAATAAACAATAGGAACACCTTGTTCTATATGTTCAGGTTCCCATCTCCTGATTTTCTGAGAATAATTCTGTCCCATATGACGTAGATGGAGAGTCACATCTGTAAAATATGGCACAACCATACCCTGTGGCCAGAGTTTGTTAGTGCAGGAAGGATGAAAGGGGCAAAGGAAACCACCCCTAACCCTTTCCTGGAAACTTAAATTGGGTCTTGGATATCAGACATTTACCATCCCTCTACTTTCTGTTTCTATAAGCACTCTCTTTTTATTTATCAGTCCAGGCATATAGCTCTTATTTTCCTCTAAAGAATACATTCAGAAAAATGCATTAGAGAGAAATATGCATCTTGCTAAAGACTTGTTAGAAAAGAGATGGTAAAGAACATTTATTTCACACTACTCACAACAACAAAATACTCAAGAAGTATTTTTGATCTTTAAAGTTTCTCCTGTCATTGTATAGTCTTGTTTTTCTCTGACCCTAAGATAAGGGGGGGAAATGACTTGTAGTAAATGTCAAGAATATCACAAATAATTTCTTATCCTTAAGTCAAAATAAGTCCATCTGTTACATTTCAGGATCTGGTTCTCACTCATTCAACAAAAGTTTTATAGGAAAGAGCTACTTGGAAAGCTCCACTTTTTCTCACAACTGAAAATAATTGTTTCAATTACACACACACACATATAAACATAATCTACATGGTAGGTGCTTTTGACTTCTATATATGCAATGATATTTATATCAATCCATATATTTATTCCAGATAATTCCATAAAATAAAATCAAGTTCATTTTCAGTAGCTATATAACATTTTCAAAAGTGCTACTAAATAGTAAGTTAGGTATCTTCTGAAGGCCCACTATTATTAATAAGCCAATACTACTTTCTGAATTGAAAAATATTTTCTTGAGAATGCAAAAGCACACATTTTCCTAATTTGTAACTCCATCTAATTTTCATTAAAAGAATGAATATTTAATGAACCAAAGTATAATAAGTTGAATTCAATTGTCTATATAACTAAAAATGTAAAACTTGAGCAAGAGTTTTTTACCTAACTCTAGAAAACTCAATTCCCATGAGATACACCAATTGAAATAGTGTAACTATCCTATTTTTAAGATAACACAAGAGATAACATGGCTTTTATTATACAGTTTATGCAGTCAGTATGTCTACCCTAACTCATAGAATTACATTCATTCTGTTACCTCCTCAGTAAAACCTAATCCTTGGGAACACTTGACTTGAAGCCATTAGATTTTCTCAGTACCTGGTACTTCTATTTTCTAAGGATGTGATACTGAAAAATTATTGAACCCCTATGAGTTTTCATTTTTTCATTTATACAATGGTAGTAATCTCATAAAGCTGAAGTCAGTTTTGTATGAAATCTTGTATGTTGAAAAGAAAAAATTAACTCTAAAGTGAAACATAAACTTATGGTTATAATTAACATAATAACAGTCATAATAGTTATTCTTTTAATTATAACATAGTAATTGAGTCATAAAATAGGCTCTATTTTGAAATACATTCTGAATTAAGTATGCATATGCTATGGACGACTGGCTAAAGCACGGGTGAGTGAACTGCAGCCCTAAGGCCAGATCTGCCTCCTGTTTTTGGAAATAAAGTTTAATTGGAACACAGCACACCCATTTGTTTTTGCATGGTCTATGGCTGCTTTCAGGCTACAAAAATAGAGGTGAGTAGCCACAATAGAACTGTATGACCCACAAAGCCTAAAATATTAAGACCAAGATTAACTGCTACTAGATTAAAATATTTTTCTAGAAAAAGTAAGCTGAAGTTCTTTATTTCCCTAATTTTTGTTTGTTTGTTTTTTAGGTTTTTGGTAAAGGGCTCATGCACTCATCAGAGAGCCAGAGAGAGTCAGTGAGAGAGAAAGTGAAAAATCACCCCCTTCTCTACTCTCCTCCTAGGATTTAGAGGCATGCACACATATGTACCTAGTGTGAGTTTCAAGCCGCCAGGTCTGAGACTCGAACTATGGTCAGCCATGTGGGAGTCTAAAGCCCCAACCATAATACCCCAGTACTTTTGTATTAATACCACAGATATCAAGTCAATAGAACCACAGATAAACCCTGAAAAACTTTAATCAATTGGTAGACACTATAGCATAGTGTTTCTCAAAATTTTTGAATATTATAAGGAACAGTAATACTTGTTTTAAAAAATTCTTATATTGTACATTAAAATATTCACCAAGTATAAGACAAGGTATGCATACAGCGTAAATCATTGACACTCATATTACAGACAACAGACTTGGAGTATTCACATCAACCACTACTTATAACAAATGCAGTATCTCAAGATCCACATCAAACCTAGTGAATCAGAACCTGTGGGGGTTTTTGTTTGTTTTTGTTTTTGTAGAGGTTTTTGCTATAGGGTGCATGCACTCACCAGAAAGATAGAGACAAAGAGACAGAAAGCAAGAAATTACCCCCCAGGGGGGGAAGGCCATGCCACAATCCCTTCTCCTCCATTCTCCTCTATTCTTCTCTCAGGATCTGGGCATGCAAGCACACGCACCTGGCAAGAGTTTAAGCCACTGGGTCTGGGACTTGAACCGTGGTCGACTACATGAGAGTCCAGCAACATAGCCATTACACCAGCTGCTGGTCCCACAGAAACTGTGTCTTCAAAAGACCCTCATATACATGTTAAATGTTAACAAGTTATGATTTAGAAATACAAATCTTTAGACTCAAGATCTACTTAGAGCTGTCAGGGAAAGTACATAGGAAATCTTAGTAAGATTTTCTCCCAGTGCTTAAAACATTTAGGAGCTACCTAATAAAGGATGGGAATCCTACCTGGCATATTTTATTTTGTTTATTTTGCTATAGGGCATATGCATTCGCTGGGGGACTGGGGGAAGGGAGAGAGAGAGAGTTTACTGCTATGGTTGATGGCCACACTGCAATCCCTTCTCCTTCATTCTCCTCTTGAGATTTTGGGCACATATGCACAATCACCCTAGGGTGTTCAAGCTTCTGGGACTGTGATTCAAGCCAAGTGGGATCCAGCCACTTTAACCTACCATGCCACTGATTGACCCATTGATTTATTCTTAATATTAACTAAAAAATCTCTATTTACAAAGAAATATGTGGTATATGAATTGGAACTGAAACATGGTTTCTGAGATCTGAAACATCTATTCACAGATTGCTACCCGTAGGGTTAAAGCAAGAGGATTCAGGGAAAGCTTGTGTTAAGGCAAGTCTCACTCACAGAAGAGCTATAATTATTTACACATAAAAGTTACATTAAGATAGAAAAAGTGATCTTGGGGCCAGTAAGTGGCAAGGTGGTTGAGGCACAAGACTCTCACATGTCCTACCACAGTTGAGTCTCAGATCTTGTGGTGTCTTTTCTCACTTTCCCTCTCTTTCTCTGTCTCTCTTTGGTGAGCATATGTGCCCGATAGCAAATAAAATAATCTTAATAATAAATTTAACTTTTAAAAGTAGTTTTACATTAATATATATCAACACAAGAGAAGGGAAAATAGTTTGCCTTCTACGCAGCTCCACCTGGCAACGACTGTTCTTCAGAATTCCATCTAGCTTCTCAAATTTATTAAGGTTTATTATAGAAATTTCTTTTCTTGCTCAAGGAATTCTGATAATTTCTGCTTTCTACTTCAATCTAATTTTGTGGAATGATTATATTTATTACTTCGGTGCATTCATTTTACTTAAAACCAAGACATATGGTAGTACAGTTGTGTTAAGAAGCTTATTTAAAGATCCTATCCTTATACAAGAATACCCTTGCCCCAATATTTTTAATGTCCAAAATGATTAGTTTAAATGACATAATTACATATATTTATACAACTAACATAATTATACTGCATCTATCACTGTGAAAATTTTGTTTAGAATAAAAATGAAATCCATAGGCTAAATTTTATATCTAATTAGCTTCATATTAGTTATACAAAAAGATATGAAATAAATCAGTTTTGTTCCTAAATTAACAAATTTTCTTGATTATTTTAGCTATTGATTTTCAATTTAATTATAGTTAAACTAGATTTCAGTAAATTAAAGCTGAGACCAATTAGTACTTTCAATTCTGGTACTTTGGATAAACACTCTTTTCTTGCCAGAAGCACTGAAAAGAGAAATAATTTGAAGTCACATATTTTTAATATTACTTTTACCTCTAATTAAAGTCATTTAATTAATACTTTTAATTAAAGACATTCATTAGTGTAACATAATTTAGTGATTATTTTCATTTTCCTAACAAACTATTTAAATCTTGGAACCTAGATTTAATCAAGTAAAGTAGTTGCAACATGTCCAGAAAAAAATTCTTCCCATATCAAACTACCATAGATATTTAAACTATATATAATAGAGAAAAATGTATTCCTCTGATGACTCATGCAGAATTTCAATAAAAGGATCTGAGTAAGGCAGTGCTGCTTTTTTTGTAACTGTGTGTGTGTGTGTGTGTGTGTGTGTGTGTGTGTGTGTATGTGTGTTGGGAGACTATAACTCACTGTGTGTGTGTGTGTGTGTGTGTGTGTGTGTGTGTGTTGGGAGACTATAATTCACTCTCATGTTGGCTTTCGATACTAGGGGTTCCCCTAAAGAGTCTCCAAACATAAAGTGAGCACACTGGAGTTAAGGTCACTAGAACATTATCTATAGGTTTCTATGCCTTTCACTTCCTCAGCAGCAAAGCGAAACTGTACCACCCTTGTGGAGAGCAGCCTTCCTGAGCAAACATGGTGACCTTCAGACACATGCAGAAACATTAGTTCCATGAGCTTCATTTGCATAGCTATGAAAGCAATTAACATATGAATAAGCTACCTGTGCCCTATTATCAATATTGCAAAGTAGTATCAAGAAGGAAGTCATATGTTTTATAGGAATCAGCCCCAAAAGATCAGAGAAATCACATGGAGCCAGTGTTCCTCATTTTATTCACCTGATTAGCATCTGAAAACAACTGGCTTTGCTTTCCATTTACTCTTCCCCCATTTTTTGCCCTATGCAATGATAAACCTGAGGCTGGTTCAATGTCGCAGCTTTCTTCATCAGAGAGGCTGGGCCCACTGGATCCTCGCTTTTCTATATTTACATGTCTTTGTGAGTTTATTTTTATGTTTATTTCTAATCCACAGACCCTCACTCAAAATGCAGGTTCTGCTGAGCAGGTCCTGGCACTCCCCCTTGGAATGAAGGACATATCTATCTTTAGATTTCATTATTTACTGAAAAGCAGCATGAGTTTCAAGTTTCCAGTTACAGAATGGATATGATATGATTAAGTATACACTTAATCTGATTCCTCCTTGAAGGAGGAAAACCAGAGGGTGGGAGAGAAGAATTATAGATAAGAACAAGATAGAAATGAAATCTACTACACACATTTATCTGTGACAGGCCCTCTGATTGGATCTGTATCACGAGAAGACAATCACTACTCACCTGACTATTCTCAGCATGGATAAGCACAGCAATGCTCTGGAGAGCTAGGCTTGTACATCAAGGCAAATTTATTATGCTATACTTACCAAAATAAGGAAGGGATGTGATTATAATTAGTTTGATAAATCAATTATAAAAAAAGTTAGAGAATAAAATCAATTTTGTTCCAAAATTAACAAGTTATATGGACTTATTAATATGGCATGCTATATCACATACTATATGTTATATGATACATGAAGTTAAAATGTAGTTTTCTGGGATTTCAATTTTTTTTTTTCTTTTTTGGAGAGGTTTTTGCTATACGGCGCGTGCGCTCGCCAGAAAGACAGAGACAGAGAGAAAGGAAGTGAGAAATCACCCCTCAGGGAGGATGGCCATGCCTCAATCCCTTCTCCTCCATTCTCCTCTTGGGATCTTGGGCATGCACGCACACACACCCACCATGAGTTTAAGCCACTGGGTCTGGGACTTGAACTGTAGTCGGCTACATGAGAATTCAGTGACATAGCCATTACGCTAACTGCTGGTCCCTGGGATTTCAAATTTTTAGCATAACTGATCCCCTCTGCTTCATTCCAACTCATCTCAGCCTTCCTGCTCAATGGGAAGGGAAGTCTCTCAGAAATAC
The DNA here is from genome assembly GCF_000334495.1 of Tupaia belangeri chinensis. Classification (NCBI taxonomy): domain Eukaryota; kingdom Metazoa; phylum Chordata; class Mammalia; order Scandentia; family Tupaiidae; genus Tupaia; species Tupaia belangeri. Next base: position 1,182,680 of record NW_006160192.1, on the reverse strand, counting down.
AAAGGAGTTAATCCTAGAAATTCAATGTCTAATAACTAGGTTCTGATATAAAAAGTGGAAGACAGGGACCAGATGTTGATACAGCAGAAAAATGCAGTGCTCTGTGAGGCTGACACAAAGGGAAGCTTTCCCTGTTCACGTCCAGAGACTTTTCTGATTATGTTGAGGCATGTGTGTGCCCATGATCCAGGGCTGGCAGAGGCAGGGGTTGGATTGTGACATTCTGTTGAGGATGATGTCTCTGTGTCTCAGTCATGGAAGAAATAAATAATAAACATTTTTAAAAATTAAAAAAAGAGTAGAAAGTGATC
>NW_006160192.1:1170300-1182301 GCF_000334495.1 Tupaia belangeri chinensis | reverse complement strand
TGGGGGGGTGGAGGGGAGGAGAAGTGGGGGTGGTGAACCAGGCCAGGAGAGCTCTATGTGAGGTGTCCAAGTGATGCTTTCATAGATTCAAAGGATCTTGGTAAGTGATGAGAAGAGAAGACAAATTTCTGAGCTACTACTAGAGATTAACCAAAGAAGGAAAGCCAAAGGGTCTTATGCATTGTCACAGCTAGAATCAAAGAGCTAGCTCCTCAGTAGAGAATGCTGCTTAGATGTGTTCACCAGTCTGTGACTGGATGGCAAGGAACCATTTCAGTTCATGTCATTGCAGACATATGCACAGTCTAGGATCAGAAGGAATTAATTACATCACATCAAGAGACAGTGCATACAGATGTTGACAGAGGACCAAATGTTGTCCATCCTATGCAATAACATCAACATGCTTCCACTGAACCCAGATGCCGCTGGAGAAAGGGAGGGAAGAAGGCATGGACTTAAAGCAAAGATGGCATGACAGAGAAAAAGCATGAAAGCAGGACCAGCAGATGGCATAAGGGTTACATCACTGGATTCCCATGAAGCTGACCATGATTCAAGTCGCAGACCTGGCGGCTTAAAAACTCACACTGGGCACATGTTGTATGTGTGCCCAAGATCCTCAGAGAAGAATAGAGAAGAAGGGATTGTGACCTGGCCATTCCACCTGGAGGGGAGGTGATTTCTCACTTTCTGTCACTCTCTGTCTCTCTAGTGAGTGAGTATGCCCGACATTAAAATATCTCTTAAAAAAAAAAAAAAAAGAAAAGAAAAGAAAAACCACTAAAGTGCTTAAGGGAGAAGTTCATATCTTCTGCATAAGCGTGAAATAGAGACTTGAAATAGAAATTAATCCATTTATAAGAAAATTCAGAAAGGTTACATTTTTGTATACCTGAGTATATGGTACTAAAATTCTTGATTTATTATGTACATGTAGTTTTACTCTCTGGTATCCTTCATTCCTCAGTTAAAGTGACATTCTATAGTCCAGTCCTAGAACCTCTTAGATGCAGAAAATAGTTATGGTAATGGAAGGAGCACTCTGTGAACTCATTTTGCCCACCCAATTGTTGCTAGGCATCCACATTGTTTCTTGTCCAAAGGAAGCATCTGGGACCTAGGCTAGGTCTCAGCCTGTGTCTTATGAGTCAGGTGGGAGATCTCCATGTAAAGTTAAGCACCTTATGTCTATATTGGCATAAGGTGACAAGATTTGCCTCTTAAACCCAGAGAATAAAACACTCTCAGATGAAATGCTCACTGTCTTGATCACATGTAAAATTGGGGGAGGTGGTCTAGATGGAACATTTCACGAATCCTCCTAGTCTCTGCCATTAAAAGATATGTTCTTATTCTTTATTTTGGCTTAATAAACATTTACCTACAATATTATCCTTTGTGTTCTTATTCCAAAGATCTCTAAATTGTATTTATTGCCATCTCATAAATGTTTACTCCAGCCATAAGCCTTACCATATCTATCTGATATGAAGCAAGTGTGTCCAGGCCACTGTAAAACCCAGAAGAGATGCCAGGAGATGCACACACCAAAGAAAGACTCTTCTAGGATCAAGCAAGACACAACCTTGCATCACAGGGTTTGTTTAAAAAAGAAAAATATTTTCCAAATTGCTTTATCTCCTCCAACTAACATACCCAAGAAACTGATCTAGTGATACATTTTCATAGATTCATAAAAACAATCACTAACAAAGAAAAAGAAAATTTTTCAAACTTTTGAATTTATGGAGTAATGTGAAGATGAGAAATATTAGAAATATTCTCATTTTCTCAAAAAAATGAGAAGCCAAAGACCTTGACAACAGCACACCCTCTGTTCCAGAAAAGAAGTGTTGTAACAGAGAGATCTCCAAATAAAATAAGAGTATATTTCTTACTTATATAATAACTATTAAAACGTGAGTTGCCATAGGCTGCTAGAGAAGCCTGTCTGTTCTCAAGACATTGTGTCCTTCTCTCAATCCAAGCTAACTGCCATGGTTGTTATTACTTCTCCACCAGCAGAATGGAGAGAAAAGATAATGGAAAGAAACTTCCTTTGAAAGAACACAACCCGGAAGTTTCACAGATTATTATTGCTCACATCTTTTTGAATGGGGTGGAGTTACATATACACAAACAGCTGCAAGGCTGGCTGAAAATATTTTTAGTTCATTGCCATATCTCAGACTGGATCTCTTATTATTTTAGAAAAAGAAGAGCATAGATTTGGGTAGAACAAATAGAATCATTTCTCCACCCACCTTCTCTCTCTCTCTCTCTCTCTCACACACACATACACACACACACACACATGCTTATACGCACAATGCAAATCAAACTTGTTAGCATTTGTGAATTTTATTTTATTTTTATGAGAGACTTTTTCACTTTTAAAACTGAAAGTCATCCACCTAAAAACCCTCAAAATCTCAGCAAAACTGGAACATTTGAACATTCTATCTGTATTACTAATGATTTTTTTAAAAGCTATATATACTTTGGGCCAGTAAGTTGATGTGGTTGTTAAAGCACTGGACTCCCAAATGGCTAACCTTGGTTTGAGTCCCAGTCCTACTGGCTTGAAACTCACACTGGGCACATGTGTGTGCCGTCCCAAAATCCCAGGAGAGAAATGAAGAAGAAGGAATTGAAGCATGCTCATTTCCCCAGAGGTGTGGGGCTGTTTTTTCACTTTCCCTCTCGTTGTCTCTGTCTCTCTCCAATGAGTATACATACTGTATAGCAAAAAAGAAAAAAAAGAAGAAAAGTAATATATAATAATTTAAAGTACTCTTGGCCTAGGTTGTCCTATACATAAGTCCTCGATATTTATTTCTAATGTATTTTATGGTGTTAGAGTTGAACAATTATTTCAACCTGAAAATAAAAACCACTGATGCAATTACTGAAAGATTAGACGGAAGCAAGGAAAATCCAGAATAGTCTTCAAAAGGGCATAATAAACAGACTTCAGGAAACATTAATAATAAATTCATTAAACTTAAATGTTCTTGAGGCAAATTTTTAATTCACTTATTAATTATTTATCTCCATTAAATCATAAAATGTAATAAATACTAATTCAGAGGCTAAGACGCTCATGTCACCCCTTCAGTCAGTAAAGTCATGGAAACCCAAATCCCTACCATTGATTGGTGACTTAATTTTGAGTTATCTACTATGCAGCCAGCTCTTGTGAAAAGTTCAGTTAAAGTATTCGGCACTCCAGTGGAGGGACCCACAGGAATGGTTATTCATTTAATTTTTTTGGAAGCTGGATCTCCAGAAAACTATGTGGCTGAAAAATATCACTTGAATTATTTAATCGAATATCTTCACATAGTTGCAATTTCACATTACCCTGTCAGATTTATCAAGAGTCCACAAAAGAAATGCATACAAAGGGTGGCATTGAAGTCTGCTCCCTCCTATCACCAATCGACTCTCCAGGGTGCCATCCACACCCCTCATCTGTCTTCAAGCCATATTAACTCCCAGCTTCCTCATTAACCACCATGTTTTAACTTTCCCTTTTTCCCTATTTTATTGGTCATTTCCAAATCATTATCTCATACATAAGACTTTTTTAAAGGTTAAAAAATTATTGTATCCTCTTGTTTGATTGCATAATGAAAATTGATTCCTGAACATCCTGTACATATCTTTCCTTTTTTTTATGAGAGAGATAAATTTTTGCTATAGGACGAATTGACTTGTCAGAGAGACACAGAGAGACAGACAGAAAGCAAAACATCATCCCTCAGGGGGGAATGACCACACTACAATCCCTTCTCCTTCATTCTCCTCTTGGGATTTGGGGTACACATGCACATGTGCCCGATGTGAGGTTTGTTTTTTGTTTGTTTTTAACCATAGTTTAGTTTATGTTTAATACCCATCGTGCCATGAATTTATAGGGAATAAGTTCCAGAAGCTCAGGCCATTTTCCATTGGTTCTTACAAAGTGTGCTTCTGTGGGTGGAGCAGGCTGGAACTTCAGTTGAACATAGGTACCTTTCTCTTTGGCTTCTTTTTCTGGTCATTTTCCTTCACACGTTTTCAGAAAGCTGCCTCTGTTCTTAGAATGCCTAATAAGCTTAATACCCACATTAATTGCCTTGGCAAGAACCTTGCCCTTAACTTGTTCCTTAACAAGAATACCAACAGCATGCTGAGTAACACTGTAGACTCTTCCAGTTTTGCCAAGGTAACATTTGTGGCACATTCGTATTTGAACAGTACCCATTCCCTTGATGTCTACAATATCACCTTTCTTGTAGATTCACATATATGTTGCTGTTTTCTAAAAGGTCTAGAGATCATATATTGGGTGCCTGGCCTCTTTCCTTGTGTGTTTGTCATTTTGATGAATTACTGGAAGATGGCAGTTCTAGTCAAAAGATTTGATGTGAGTTTTAAGCCAACAGGTCCAGGATTCAAACCGCGGTCAACTATGTGGGAGTCCAGCAACATAACCATCACACCATCTGTTGGTCCCATCCTATACATAATCTTAAACTGCAGTGTGTTCAGACTGCTTCTTTGCCTCTATTTCCATTTATGGTTGAGCTTTTCCCTATTTCTACAATTTTAATAAAATTCAAATTCTCATCCACAATCACTAAGTTCAGTTCCCTTTAATCTTCTGACTTTACCAGTAATTTTACTAAAGTATGTGGAATAGTTACCTGGAAATCTTGTTAAATATGTGGACTTAGGGAACAGTTACCACAAATCTGAAACCAGTATGTGGGGATAAGGACCAGTAAGCTATCAAGGGCTGAGGGGAGCTGAAGACAGCTGAATTGAGCTGCTGGGTGCCAGAGTAGCTTATTAGGAGAATAAACCAAAATAACATAGCAGCAGAGCTTCTAGTCACTTGTTCCTATAGTGTAAGCAAGAGGCTAAGACGGAAATACCATTTCCCCAGAGTTCCACCCCATGGAATGGTAGCAGTTGAGGCAGAGACACAGGCACCCGGAATAGGAGACTTGAAGTTTTCTGGATAGGGGACAGGAGGAAAGAACTAGGAGTGGAAAAGTACTGAGTACTGATCAGAACAGAGAAAAGTGTCTTCGAGGTCTCCTTCTTTCTCTGGGGAAGAGGTTCTGGCCTTAAAGAAGGCTTCTGCTGAAGACTCCCAGGAAAGAGACTTCCTAATAGAGGCACCTGGAGAAGGAACAAAGGTCTGTGTCAATATGGTTGTCCCAGGGACCCTGTGTCCTTGACAGCAATTCCCTCGAGTAAATGCAGTGCGTTGGCTGTGCAATTCTGGTATGGAAGGACAGCTTTTCCCTCTGAGACTGATATGGTAACGCCTTTGGCCTGCCACTGGTCAGGCCTGAAAAATGCACTCCTAGTATCTGACTAGGATGCAGACTTCTCACTGTCTACTTATCAGCAGATAATTTTAATGCAGGTGTCTGCCATCCATATTTTGCATAATCCTGGCCTAGACTTTGAGACAGACTTTTAATTGGCTTTTCTGATTTCAATTTCAGTATTTATCCAAACCCTACTTCACATATTGCCAGAGTAAAATTATTTTCAAAACTCAGTTCCAAACATGCCTCTTATTAACCAAAAACTTATCAGAGTAATCATCACTTGCATGAAAGAGCAAAGCCTAACCTACATAGATGGCATTTATTTGAGTCGATGATCCACAGAACTTCTCATCTTTCAGTCTTTAGCATGTTATAATATTAATGTATTGGTTTTGAGGGCAAGATCTTGTATATATTTGGTTTTCATCTCAAATTCTAACTTGCTATGAAAATAATTGTCAAGAAAAATCGGTGAAATTCACTGGAAGCCAACTTTTCTCTGAAACTTCTAATAAAATATTCATTACAATAAAATTTGGTTGTTTAGAAGCTAATACAATATCTTCCTAAGTTCTGATTTACCAAAATATGTATATACACTAAGTAGCTTTGATTTTATTTTTATCTTCTCTTATAATCTAATGGGACAGATATAACTAACTGCTTTTCTGTTTCCTTTGACTGTCAGAAATCCAGGAATTAAGTTTTGTGCTGAACTGCACAAAAACTTGCACACTTATCCCAGACCCTCAGAGAAAAAGAGAAAGAGAGAGAGAGATTTCTCTATAACTGCTTGATTCAGCTTTTTATAAAACCAAGATGCTATTTTTTTTCAATTAAATTATCTTAAAATCCACATAGTTTCGGAAAAAAAAATTTGTTTGCTTAAGAATGCCATAGCAAGAATGTGAGTTTTTTTTTGTTTGTTTTTTTGAGAAAGATTTTTGCCCCTATAGGGCATGTGCACTCACCAGAGAGACAGAGAGATAGAAAGTGAGGAATCACCCCCCAGGGGGCATGACCATGCTGCATTCCAGTCTCCTCCAGTCTCCTCTTAGGATCTTGGGCATGCATGCGCACAAGCCCAGTGTGAGTTTTAAGCCACGGAGTCTGAGATGCGAACCATGGTTGACTACATGGGAGTCCAGCAATCTAAACATTATACCATCTGCTGGTCCTAAGATTTAATTACAGTAATTATGTATGCTTTACAATCATGGTAGATATACCAATCCTTAACTTATTTTAATGGTATATGACTCTTAGTTTAAACCCTACATTAGACTGCTTAAAGTGTTCCTGATTTAATCATTCAAAATGTATTTAAATATAAAATAGTAGAATATATAAAACAATACTGAAGTTCTGAATGTGCTAGGATACGGCATAATGAATTATTTATATAACTGTGCTATAATCAGAATATTAAAATTAATATTAAAATTTTCTTTCTGCCAGCTGTTATTTTTTTGTTCCTTCACCAAAACTTGGAGGTGTATGCACATGTGTGTATGTATAAATAATATTCACTTTAAAAAATAGTTTTTCTTTCTAATTTTATCAGACTCATTTCTCATTCAGGCAGTCATATTAATATTTTCTATACCAAGACTTTCCATACTACTGGTTTACAAATGAACTCTATATGTTCGAAATTATATTAACAAATGAATTTCATGAGCATTTTTTTAAGTCATAAAAACATAGGGATTAGTGGGATTCGTGATTGCCTCATCCCTATTCAAGCCATCAGACAATTCTACGTACTCCTTTCACAATAGATTCAGGTGGCCAGTAGGTAGCAATGTGGTAAAATACTGTGCTCTGTAAAGCAACCCCACATAGGAAGATCCCTGGTTCAAGTCCAGAGACCTTCCTGAGTCTACCATGTACACACCTGCCTATGATCTAGAGCTGGCTGAGTCTGAGGGTAAGTCATGTTATCAAGACACTCTTAGAAGTACTGTCTCACTCTCTCCCTGTCTCACCAGCCTCATGGATGAAATAAATAACATAAACTTTAAAAATAGACTCAAATAATCTTTTCTTAATGATTTACTTCTCCTGTTACTACCCTGGCCCAAGCCATTCGACTTTTGCCTGAATTACTGAAATAGCTTACTGGCTGGCCCGCCTGACCCCCTTCTGTTTAATCCCCACCACTTCGGTAGTAAGAGGGAGTTATGCAGATAATTGTGGGGAGAGAATTCTAGGTAGAGAAAGCAGAGATGTTATCTAGACTTAAGTCTTTAGATTCCCAGCCCATTTTTCTTTCTAGTAATCTGTGCCATTTCTTATTGTTTGATTAATTCAAACGGAGATTTCAAATTAAGGATTTCAAATTGCCTATTAATGTTCCCTCAAAACCTTCCTTTTTCTTTTAAACAAGTGAATTGGGACGAACCACATTGCTATTGGGTTCCTTTTAACAAAATTTCATTGTAATTAAACTTGATCACTATTGTCCTCTCTAAAAATAAATAAGTTAATGTCAAAATTTGGCTACTGACTACTCACCAAAGGCAAATAAGCTATTGGCTGGCAGTAATGGGTGTGCACGTGTGTGTGTGTGTGTGTGTGTGTGTGTGTGTGCATTAGAATTTTGCTGTTTAATTCATTTTTAGGAAATAAGCTTCTCTGTGAATATAATCTCCTCAGTCTATGTTTTATATAAAAGACAAGTTACTGTTCCCATACTTAAACATAGAACAGCAGAACTTCTATGGTATTATAGATTATTTATAGATATCTCTGAGTGCATTTTGCCTATGACATATCCTTCCTTCTCTGCTATTAGAAAGACTTTGGTTGGAAAAAGGGCATTTAATTGCTTTGATTTGAAACTAAAACAACATAAAGACTGACTTTTTTCATTTCTTCTGTCATTTTCTTAACACATAACTATATTTAATTCCTTTTACTAAATCAGAATAATTGTTTTTACTTTATGTGATAAGAATTGACAAGTCTATTTTTAGTAAATGAACACAAGGGAATCACTCAACTTAATTTTTATGTTGAGTGAGGGATGAGAATTTTTCTGAGTTTTAGTAGAAACTTGCTTTTTCAACAGGTATGTTGTTAAGGCGTTTGAAACCATCATAAAATCAGAACAACATTAATAAAGAAGAAAAGTTGATCTCTCGAAGTATTTTACATGATGTATTTACTTTCTTACTTATGAAAATAATTATTATAGATTATTAAACAAAACACTTTTGAGTAGCTCCTACTTTCTTCCTGATACTATGCCAGACACAGGAGATACATAGTAAATTAACCTCGTTCCAATCCTCAAAGAGCTCCCAGTTTTGGGGAAACATAGTCAAGGAAATAGACAATGGCCATAGAATTTGATAAGTGACAAAATAGGGGTATTGTGCAATATCACTTTCTATGAATCAAATGATGGTATGGAGATAGAGCTGAAAAGACAGGAGTCTAGACAACAATGCCCAATGATTTCTATTTTCTGCTAGGGCCATGAGTAGGATTTAATTATATTGCCATGTTGTTCTTTAACTCAGATCTTTTAAAATTCGATATTTGACTCTTAGAAATTCATCTTTTGTGGAGAATAAATCAATCCTCACCAGAGAATAAAGGCGCCAGTGATTAAGGATGGTGAACTGCATATTTTAATTGCGCTGTGTGAATAATTGTTCTTGTTTATTGGAAACACAGCTGTAACTCTTTCTTGTAAAGCTGAGGCTGAATGCACAGCCTTGTTAGTTATCTCATGGCCTCCATTGTTATATTTCAAACAGTCATGAATTGAGAGTTATCAGGTAGCTAGCCTTACCAAAATATTTTTTTTGCAGATTTTATCTAACTGACCAAAGTAATGGGGTCACGTGTTTTTTTCATTAGATATATGTATCTCCAGAAAGCCTCATTAAAATGTAAATATCAACTGCATAGGAATGGATTTTTTTTTGCAGATTTTATCTAATTGACCAAAGTAATGGGGGCACGTGATTTTTTTTCATTAGATATATGTATCTCCAGAAAGCCTCATTAAAATGTAAATATCAACTGCATAGGAATGGCATACTTCCATATTGCCAATTCTGTGTTACGAGTTAATTCATCCTTTAGAACATAAGGACAGGAACCTTACAATGACATTCAAGAAGGCAAAGGTCAAAGGTGTTAGGTCCATCTAGACTTTGAGAATAAGCCTCTGATAGGATTTTCTAGAAAGGATTCCATCTGATGCTCCTGCATATTAGATACAGTGTTATTTGAAAGAACATGAATGAGGATTTAGCAAATTTGGTTTCAGTCTTGTGTTCTGCTACTAAGTAGGCAATTGGTCTGGTATATGTATGTCAATTGGATTGATTTGGTCAATGTCATTTTAGAATTTAGCAAATGAGAAAATATCCCCAAAGAATTTTAAGATCCCTTCTAATTCTGAGTTTTGAATAGCATGAACATTATCATTGAGAACCAGGAGAGCAAAGAGCTGTTGAAAGTGGAGAAATAAAATTGGAACTAGCTCTGAAAATGAACTTCGATAACAAGTTTGGCCTAGGGCCAATCACTCATTCTATATGATTTTCTCATTTTTTTAAATAAGCTTAGAATTTTTTTTCCTTTTTATTTTATTTTATAAAATATATGGGCTTATTTTTTTATCATGCTATAGGTTTTGTGGGCTTGGCAGAGACAGTGACAGACAAAGAGAGAAAGTGAGAAAGCACCCTCCCAGGGAAGATGGCCATGCCACAATCCTTTCTCCTCCACTCTCCACTTGGGATTTTGGACACACACTCACACATACCAGGAGTGTTTTTCAAGCTGCTGGGTCTGGAACCCAAACTGCACAGGCAACCATATGGATCTAGCTGCCTTAACCACCATGTCACCGGCTGACCCTAAATGGACTTTCTAAAGTATCAGGTTAAAATAAATATTTAATTAGCAAAATGAATGCAGCCAACTCCTTTTTTATAAAACTTAATTCATAGAGGCTTATGCTCTCCTCTTTTTTATCCAATTAAATTTTATACTCATACCCATAACTAAAGTTCTGTTGTTTTTATTTTAAATGTTTCTTAAAGCTACAGCTATTACATCACTTAAAGCTCAGAACAGTGGAAACAAAAAACTAACTCATGCTTTTTTTTTTTTAAGTACATTATGGAAGTTTTGAGATTATCATCAACTCCCAGAACTGGTTTGTCTTCATTTCATAAAACTTCTTTTTACATTCAATTTAATACATTTAGAAGTAAGTTATTCAGGAAATCGATAAAGATTCACTACTTAACTACAGAGAAGTCTAAAAGAGCAGTTGGTAGCAGCTGTGTAGGTATGCTGCTCATTTACTCCACATATAGAGTGTATTGGATTTCCAGCAATTTGGGTAATGTAACATTATCTGTGGTGATTGTAGACATCACAGAAAGATAGTATGCTTTTTAAGAGCATTGTAAAATGAAACAACTCTATGATGGGTAAGGAGAACGTCTCAATCTAGGAGTAAAGCTTTCATTAGAAGACTCAACATTTAAGTTAGAACACAAGAAGTTTGGAAACATCTTTCTTAAGAAGGAGGATTGTGTAGGGTATCGATAGGATCCAGCAACAAATTTTCCAAAAGCAATACAGCCTTGACACCTCCACAAATGATAAATATGGAAGCAACCAGATGTTGTGAATACCAAATTGACAGCCTGTGTGATTTTTGATTCAGAATGAGCTATGTGGTTGGGCAGGGTGGTGAATGTGGGGGGTGGGTGGGGGAATGTTTCCATAAAGGAGTGGGAAGATTTTCATGTTGCCAAAAAATGGGTAATAATTTTGAGAGATGAAAACCTAGTTTCATATTTAAATTGTATCCAGCTATCTACATTTGAAATAACTAAGTAAGGTGCATTTGGCAGTCTTTAATGAATTTTAAATTTAGGATTAAAATATGGTCTACATTTAATATAACGTAAGTCTGCATTTGTAGCAATAACCACTATAAACTATTTAGGACAAACCATCAAGAGTAATTGTCTTTCTTGCCTATTTTAGAAATGGCGTCCTGTGAGGGTCTAATGCGTTTGTGCCAATGGCAATGAGTATCCGCTGAGTATTTAGAGAGTGCTAAATTTCACAGTTCCGTGATGTAAGTACTAGCATTAGTTCATCTTCACAAATAGGGACTGTAACATAAAGATTAAAGAAATGAACCAACCAAGTGTGAAACTCATAAGTAACAGAGTTGAGATTTAGACCCAGGCCGATTCACTCCAAACTCTAACAACAGCTTCTTCCAGTAAGGTGTTTGATTTTGTGTATTTGACAGGCATTCATAAACACCTCTAGGTTGAAGGCACTATGATTGTTACTACAGAAGAGCAAAGATAAATGCTATGTAACTGTCGCTCTCAAATGTTTGCAACAATGGCAACAGAAAGGCAATACCTACAGTCCTGTCTTGTAGCAAATGCTGCTGTTTGGCCCATACCACCTCTGCCCAGCTCTGAGTTCTTCTTCAGCTGATATAGACACTAATAGACATTTACATTCATTTCAGATGCTGGAGACATGAAGACCTTCATATTGCTGCTACAAGACAACAAATACTGTTAACAAGAGATGGAAAATGTGTTCTGGTTCCTGAGCCAAATCTCCTATACTTCTAGTACTCGGGTTTTGGGTTGATTTTTATC